>NC_064288.1:17402633-17696837 GCF_019186545.1 Solanum stenotomum
ATATATATATATATATATATATAAAATTAATCGGAACCGGAATAAACCGGGATATACCGGTACCGGTACACCGGTATCAAATCGTGATACCGTTCCGTCCCGTGTACCGGCTCACGGTGTCCCATTCCGTCCCGAATACTTCTGGACCGGAACGAACCGGAATGGTACCGGTACAACCCGGTCCGGTGCCCAGCCTTAATTTCAACACCAACAGATACACAGATACACGGGGGAAAGAAGAAACAGTACAAGAATAACAAATATTATGAGAGAATTCTGACTGGATTGATGACATGAACTTCTTGGCCCTCATCTGAATGGGGAAAGATTACATGGTTTTAGGGGAGTTATCATAACAGTGCTGCAACACTAGCGAATGGGAAAAAACTTTTAGTGACATCAGACAATTTGTTGCGTAGAGCTAACTCTGACCATACTCCAATTCCTTTGGAGTGTGGGAATTGGATCCAAAAGAGGTCTTATTTCACACTTGAGAATTGGTGGTTAGGGGTGAAGGGTTTTAAAGAACAGGTGCAGAAATGGTTCTCCAAGTTTGAGGTGCAAGGCTGTCTCGACTTTAAGCTAGGCAAGAAGTTAAGGTTGCTGAATAATAAGCTCAAAGAATGGAGTATATCAAATTTTGGGGTTCTGGTTAACAAGAAAAATAGTCTTTTGAATGACTTATAGCTGATTTGGATTAGATTCAAGATGACAGATTTAAATGAAGATGACATGTTGATCAGTGCAACAATTTTATAGAACTGGAGGTGCTTGCTAAAAATGAAGAAGCGAGTTGGAGACGGAAATCTAGGGTATCGTGGTCTAAGCAAGGATACAAAAATACCAGATTTTTTCAGTGAATGGCTACTGCCTATAAGAGATATAATGCAATTGACAGGTTAAAAAGTGGGAGAGGAAGGCCTCATTTGTTTGCAATTAATGGAGGTCTGTATCTGAATGGTTTAGACAATAGATCATTAAGTGCATTTGTTTTCATTAAAATTTAACCACTTAATGGGCCTGACTAGGTCTTAATCATTAAGAACTAGAACATAGTGTTAAAATCATTAAAAGGTATTATTGTGTGGATAATATTCACTATCATTCTATCCATAATCATTGGTCACCACCACTAACCAGCTCTACCACCACCACCACCACCACCACCATTGTCAACCAACATTACCGTCGTCTACCACCAACCACCTCTGTCATCACAATCACCACCGTTGTTAACTACTATTGTCAGTTGCTACCACACTTACCTCCTCCATCATTAATGAATATATCCATTTCACCACCATTTTTGTCTCTGTAGCCGCCACCACCTCCACCATCACTATCAACCACTATAGTCAATTCGTACTACCAACAAATCTGCCATCACAACTAGCAATGCTGTCAACTACCACCACACATTCTTTGTGGTTGCCACCACCACCTCCATCACTACTATAAGCCACCACCACTACTGTGGTCAATCTCTACTACCAGTCACCTCCATCATCATAACTAGTATCGCCGCCAACTACCACAAACACATCACCAACCACCTCACATCCTTCAGCCACCACCATCAACACTGCTGCTACTAACATCAACCAACTTTTTCATTACAACCACCAACACCACTACCAATTACCACCATTATGATCATCACCACAACACCAACCACCTCCACCGTCACAACTGCCACCATCCATTACTAGCCTCTAACAATAACTATTGCCATCACCACTAGCAAGTATACGTGTTCCATTTGTTTTAATCAAATAATAATTGTATTCTATTAATTCTTTTTTAGTATTTAGTTAATTTTTATTTGAAGTGTATAGTTATTATGTACATTTAAATAGATTATGTACATTCATATGTTGAAAAACAAACAGTTTTAATCAATCAGTGATCAGATCTAGAGACAACATCGTAATTATTTAGATGTGCATTTATATTCAGACGTCTAAATTTTAATGAAAACAAATGAAGCCGAAGCGGTTCAAGATTTAGAGACAAAAAAAGTTATGGTGGACTACAACAAAAACTTATGTACAGAATCAGAAACATGGGAGGCGTTTCAATTATCCAGGGGCCAGAAAATCAATGAAGAGGAGAAAAAATGGCTGCAAAAACCTTCCTCAAGAGGCTGAAGTTTTTACAGTCATCAGTGTTTGTGCTGTTGATAAGGCACTTGCTTGGATGGTTTCACAATGGGTTTTTACAAAGAATGTTGGGAAATTTTCAAAGATGACATAATGGCAACCATTTAGAACTTTCACCAACCTGAGCTCTTTGAGAAGTCTTTCTATGCAACTTGCATTGCTTTAATTCCCAAAAAGAATGGTGCAGAAGAATTGAAGGATTTCAGGCCTCAGTCTCATAGGGGGAGTCTACAAGATTACTTCCAAGCGGATTACTGAAAGATTGAAGAGAGTCCTTGGAAAATTGGTGGATGAGCACAAATGGGTTTTCTTAAAGGGAGACAGATTCTGGATGCAGTTTTGCTGGCCAATGAACTAGTTAACTCCAGAACAAAAACAAGGAGACCAGGGATACTATGTAAGTTGGATATTGAAAAGGATTATGATCATGTTAATTGGTAGTGTTTGTCAAAAGTCCTTAGAGATGTGGGGTTTGGTAATAAACGGGTCAACTGGATTAAATTTTGCATTTCTAATGTGAAATTTTCCATTTTGATCAATGGTTATCTGGAAGGTTTTTTTGGTGAATATTTAGCGCTTTCCCAAGGAACTTTGTATAGCTTTAGATATTCCACCAAGAGCTAGTTTCCTTCCTATAAAAGTATCATACACTGAAAAATATGTGCCAATTAGCAGTTAGGTAGTGTGATAATGTGGCGGGTCATCACACTATGGCCAAAATTCACAATAAAAACCAGTTTCAGGATAGGCAGTGGCATGAGGTATCCTTCCGGGAGGATAACTTGCTACGAACAGACACCTGAAAGTGCTCTATCCTGATATTCACAGCATAAACCAGCAGCAGGAAGCAACAGTAGAGGAAGTATGGATCAACCAACAATGGAATCTTACTTTGAGGAGAATGTTGCTTGACTGTGAAGTTAGGAGACTAGCAGAATTATGTAGCACCTTGAAGCAATTCAAAGGGACATTTAATCGTGAAGACCATATTGCTTTCACTGTTATATCAGTTTACAGGGAATATGACTATGCTAACAATTTGAATGGAGTGTGGCATGAAATCGATCTGGCAGGTGAAAATTCCACACAAAGTCGCTTATTACACATGGTTGCTGGCAAAAGGGGCAGTTCTGACACAAAACAATCTAATCAATACAGGAGACCAACTATGTTCTAGATGCTACAGGTTTGGAGGGGAGGCAGAGACCATAAATCATCTCTTTTACACTGCAAGTTGACTTCACAGTGATAGATGATATTCACTAATCTGAGGAGACTCCAATGGGTTATGCCAAGAGGAATTCTTGAGATTTTAATTTGCTAGAGTAGTGAACGCCACCTATCCCGTCAGAAAGTGAGATTGAGGCTTGTCCCAACTTGCATTTGGTGGATAATATGGGGATAGGAACCAGATATGTTTTGCAGAAAAAAACTAGTAATATACAGAAGTTGAAATGAAGTGTTTAGCTCTTTTTGTATTTTTGGTGTAAAGGGATGTACCTAGAAGATCATGAATCAATTTTTAATGTATTAGATTCCTTGTGAGAAGACAAAGGACCAAGAGTGCTTTTTCTGCTCTTTCTTTTGTAATTATGGGTGACCTCCACTCTTTTGAGCGGAGTCGATCTATATTTAATATACAAAAATGTTTACCATTCTCTAAAATAAAATAAATATGCTCACATATTTCTATATTCTGTTCAGTATTTTGACATCTATAAATAAGTGATTCTTGTAACTCATTTGTGTCAAGGTTCAATGCAAGTTTAGTTTCATGGAAGGGATAAGACATTAGCTCTCTAAATCTCTCTTCCCCTTAATATTTTTATAGGATCCATTTTACTTTTTCTAGAGATTTGTATGTTACTATCAAATTTAGAAAACCTTTACTGTTAGAAAATTCACAAATTGATTTATATTGGAGTAAAATGTGTTTGGATAAAGAGATGGTAGTGTGGGTTTGTATGACGACACCAACTAGCTTTGTATTGTAGCACTGTAGTTGTAGTAGTTGCTGTTGCTATATTCTTATTGATTTGTTACCTTACCGCAGAAATCGACTAGCGTTTGGCTTGCAGACAACACATAATACTTTGGGGAATCTGCAACTTGTTTCACAATATTTGACTGTATTGGGGAATCTAGGACTTGCCCTCCGCGACACTGTACAAGCTAGGGAGATCTTGAGGTCCTCTCTTACATTAGCTAAGAAGCTTAATGATATTCCAACTCAGATCTGGGTATTATCAAATTTGACAGGTTTCACACTCTCGATCATTTATTTCATGTGACCTACTTCTTCTGTTGTATATGTGCCATCACCTACGTATATCTCATGCTTTGTTCTGGTTTATTCTTTTGAATGGCCAAAGCAACGAGTTCTTGGTATCCTTTAATACGTATCAAATATATATATGTTTGCACATGTATTTGTTCAGGGAAGATAGTTCTATATTTCTAAAAGTCAAGCTTTCCACTTCATGCAACTTTTTGTCTTCACCCTGTTTATTCAGCCTTTTTGAAAATTCTTTTATAACAAATTTAGCCCATCTTTTTTTCTCCCTAGCTAAAAGAGATATGCATGTCTAGAATTTCCATTCATTTCCTACTTTTTCCTTTTCTGGTGTACATAACTTCCTTTTTTCTTCTTCTTGAAGTCACAAGGGTACTGCAAAGGGGCAGGACAAACCATAACCAACCCTTCCTTGCCCTGTTTAGCATTTCTCGATGACTTCTCCTTGCCCTGGCTTGCCTCATTTGAGGTTTCTTTCAGTTCTTCTTTTAAATTTCACTTTGCAGTATTTTAATTTTTTAAAATATTTTTTTGAACTTTGTGTAGACAATCTTTTATTTATATTTTCCCTTTTTTTTTTTAATTTCAATTCCCGCTGCCGGCTATTACTCATATATGCCGCTCGTCTGGCCCACAATTATGTTAGCAAAAGTTGGATCACCGTGTATCTTTTCGGTGACTATTTTTTTCATATTTAATTTGTGTAGCACTGTGCCATCATTTCGGTGACTACTTTTTCATATTTAATTTGCTCTCACCGTGCGATCTTTCCGGTGACTACTTTTTTTCAGATTTGGTTTGCGTAGCACCATGCATCTCTCCGGACTACTTTTCATATTTAATTTGTGTAGTACCGTGGATTTTTTCGAACTACTTTCTCATATCTGAGTTGCATAGCATCATGTGTCTTTTTGGTGACTCCTCAATTTTGATTTGCGTAGTTCCATTTGTCTTTCCGGTGACTCCTCAAATCTGATTTGCGTAGGGTTGTGCCATCATTCCAATCCTACCCATATAAGTTCTTTTTTTCCAGTAGGGTTGTGCCATCATTCCAACCCTACTCATGTTATTTCTCTTTTTCAATAGGATCGTGCAGTCAATCCAATCTTTCGTATATAATTTCTATTTTTCCAGTTGAGTCGTGTCATCATTCCGACCCTACCCATATTATTTTATTTCTTAGATTGTGACCACTTTTAGCCATCAAATCTAATACTCCGGCATATGAGCATGTTCCGACCAATTTTTCGGTGACTTGTTTAATATCGACTCATCTATTGATTCCAACATGATCCATATACTTTATACTAGATTTTGAGCACTTTGTTGCTCAGGGGGAGTTTAGTAGCCTTGTATGTCGATTATGTGAGTCATTCTATGGTCTGAAACAGTCTTTGCAAGTTTGTTTTGGAAAGTTCAACACTATAGTTTTATCACTTATTAGCATTATGCATCAAATTCAGTAATTCATGATAAGACCAAGCACATTGAGATTGATTGTCAATTTTGTAAAGTCGAGTGATCAACTTGTAGATATCTCTACATGAATTGTATGCGCTAGCTTGAGAGGGAGTGTTAGAATAGGAATAGGTTTATACAATCCTATTAGAATAGGAATAGGAATAGAAATAGAAATAGGAATACTAAATAGTATCCTTCTTGGTAAAGGATTGTATTCTAGGGTCTATAAATAGGGCCTCAATGTAATAATGTAGACACAACAACAATTCAATAATATTCTTTTCCTATATTTCTCACAATAACCAAGGACACAAGCAGAAGGGAAGAAATGTTAAACTAGCATGACTGAGAGTGATAAAGAGGCATTTTGATTAATTGTTCAATTCAAACCACAAGAAAAAACTTTTGGATATGGATGTGCAAGATAGGAACACTTGTAGAATAAGGTTGTCACAAGTAAAGAATAGCATGAAAAATATGAGAACAAAGCCTGTGTTACAGATGATAACCCCATAGAGGTATTAAATTTTCTTGTAGTGGTTTGACTTGGATGGTTCTCCAAAGCTATTTAGGGGTCGTTTGGTGTGAGGGATACACACAAATAGTGATGGCATAAAATTTTTGCATCTTGTGTGGTTGTCATGTTTGGGATAACATATCCCACCATTTATATCATAGTGATGGATAAGTTATCCTATATACATGGTGGGATAAGTTATCCCAAGATAGCTAACCCCAAGATAACTAATCCTTGGATAACTTGTTCCCAAACCAAACGACCCCTTAATGTTATAACAAATGGTAGGATACCAATGAGTGGAAAAAGAATACCCTGATTTCAATTTATAAAAACAAAGGAGATATTTAAAGTTGTGCGAACTGTCGTATTATACTTATGAGTTATTATGAAGGTCTGAGAAAGAGTGATGGAATGTAGACTTGGGAACACTACAAGAGTGACGAACTAGTTTGAATATATGCCTGGTAGATCTACAACAGTGACTATATTCTTGATATAAAGAAAGAACTACACATTATGTTGATCAACCTAGAGAAAGCATATGATCAAGTACTATGAAACGTCCTTTGGTGGGTGTTGGGGAAGAAAGGAATTTATATTTAAGTAAATTTCATAAAGGACATGTATGAAGTGGTAGTTACTAGCGTGCGAATATTGTAGGAGATGAAAATGAATTTTCCTTAACTGTGGGATTACCTAATGATTAGTGTCGAACCCATACTTGTTTAGTCAAATTTGGATGAGCTAAGCAACTACACAAAATGAGGTTACATAGTGTATGCTATTTGATGACGATATTGTGCTAATTAATGGAACTAGAGAACATGTCAAAGTCAAAGAAATTGTGCAAGTCCTGTCATTTTATGCAAAATATATTGCAAGAAGAATATTGCATGAGATTCACTAATATCAGTGGTGGAGCTACATTGTCCTAAGGGTGTCCAATTGGAGACCCTTCACCGGAAAATTATGGCGTATATATGAGTAAAATGAAACTTGAAGCGGTTAAATTTAATACTTTGGACACCCTTGACACAACAAGGTGGCGCGGCCCAGTGGTTTGAGGCTTTCCAGTAAAGCCCACAATGCTGGCGTGGGTTCGAATCCTTGCACATACTGTGCTTTTATAATCATTTTTAAAAGAACTCCTACTTTATTATTACTCTAAGTTAAATAACTTGAATTAAATTACTTTCTAAATAATAGTACATAAATTTGTTATTTTTGAATCAATTCAAATGTTATACATGAAAATAATTCTTAGTTAGAAATCTACAGTTTAAAAATCTAATAAAAACGAAAACTTAGTAGGCAATTGAATTTTCCATGAGTTTGATTCTGCTAAAATATTTCAGTAACGCTGCTAAAAGCGAACAAAAGAAGACAACATTTGATTTTGCTTTCATTATTCATGTCTCGTTATTGTCGTTGTCACCAGAGATCAGTGAAAACTTAAAACGTAAAAATGATTTCATTTTAAGTTGAATCCCCCCTCCCCCTCCCCCCTTTTTTTGGTTTGTTTGTTCATTTCATAATAAATTAAATACAAATATTAAAGCTAAATCTTATGTGGTTTGATTTTTAAAATAGGAATATTAATATTACGTAGTTCAATTTTAAATTTTTCAGTGCTTTCATTCATCAATTTTATTTTATTTATGCTTATGTAATACTTGGACACCCTTAATAAAATTTCTAGTTTCGCCACTGACTAATATAATTGTGTGGTGGTACATCAGTCCTCTTGTTGAGGGTAAGACGATGTTGTTAAGATGTGGCAACAGAGAGTGTAATTTGCTAGCACAAGCTTCTTGCAAGGCTTGATTTGGATTTAAGACGAGTTTATCTTAAATTCCTTCTCTTGGTCCGTTGAACTAATTTTTGTTGGTCGATTTTTACTTTTTTTCTTGTGCAGCTATGTACCAGCAACTGGGTGAGAAAGGGAGTGAAATGGAGAATCTTGATTACCAAACAAAGAAAGTAGAGGATCTACAAAAAAGGATTTCTAGCGCATGTTTGTCCAGTCACCATGTTGAACTGGTAAAGCTTTCACCTTTTAATGCTAGCGGTTTTTACCTTATTGAGTAACTAGGGTTGTGAATGTGACCGGCGGACAGCTTAAATACTACTCATTTACTTTACTGACATGACTCAGATTGCCAAAGTGAAAGCTGAAGCCCATCAGTTGAGTGAGACTGACATTAAACGAGCAATCTCTGGCCCTTTTATGAGAGTTGATCTGGACATTCCCGAATCCATTGGTCTGTCAGTAACTTCTCCCATGGCGTCCTCATCAAGGCTTATGGATTTTGATATGGGAAGACTGCGAAAGAGAAAAGCTTAGTTTTCTACTTGTAAATTTGTAATTATTTCTTTGATATAACCAACGTAAGAGGTGAGAGTGTGTGCTTCCTTTCCTTCTTGCTCTTTCGGGATGTCCAATTATGATAGTTTACGGATCATTATTGTGCAGTGATATTGTAATATATAATCCCTAACTTCTTCCCAGAAAAAAAGAAGGGATGATAAGCTAATGACTAGAATTGCCAAAAGATATATGCTATTCATACAGTTAATGGTACAATCATTTTGTCTAAAATCCAGATTGCACATGGAATCTCACTTTACCTGTCAAGCCATTAGACGAGTCTTGGGCGCATATTGAATCACATGTGTGGGGCACACTTTGCACATTGGCTTATGAAGTGAAGTTCTACGTTTTTAAAAATCAAACCATGTACCACACTATTTTTAAAAATAATATGAATATTGCTAAATAAAAAATTAGTCTTTCTTTAAATCTCATAGTTACACCTCTTAAATAAACTTTCTACTCCCTTCCATATAGTGCATTACTTTGTTATTATTGTTTTGTAGATGTTCTTACTTTTAATATAATATAATATAAATTAATATTGATATCAAATATAGAAGATATAGTAAATTGGATGTTTTAGTTGGAGTATTAGATTAATTTAACATTCATGTTATGGAGTGTTCTAATTTCACTGAACTTTGAGATTGTCAACATTTGTAAATCAAACATGAGGTTTTAAGAAGAGAACAATAGAAAACATAAAAAACTGTAGTTTAAAAATGTGAGGAAACCCCTCCATTTATAGTTTAAAATGTGTAGTATTAGTATGTGCATATTGTTTCTTATCATAAAAATATAGAAGATATACTAAATTGTGTGTTTTAAGAATAATAATAATAATATTTTTTTAAAATGTAGTTTAAAAATTTGATGAAGGCCCTCTTTTTACAGCCAACAAAGGGTAGTGTATGAAAAATTGCTCGTGGTGCATTATAAAAAAGAAGTCACAACCCTTCAGAAAGGTCAGAACTCATCGGAAAAGTCATAACTCTTTGTAAAAGTCGCAATCCTTCGAAAATGTCACAACTCTTCGGAAAAGTCGCAACCCTATAGAAAAGTCACAACCCTTCACAAATGTCACAACTCATCAGAAAAGTTATAACTCTTCGAAAATGTCACAACCCTTCAATGTGAAAAGTTGTATGCCTTTAATATAATATAATATACATAAATAAATATAATACAATATAAAATATAGAAGATATACTTCACTTGGTGTTTTAAGTTGGGGGTATTCTAATAATTTAACATTTAAGTTATTAATTCATTCTTTTAAGGTAGTATAGATAAAATAAAAAAGATAGATATAAATTGGTCTAATTTTAATTTTATATGAAAATTTTAAAAATAAAGAAGACTTTTAATTTAAGGATCATATGTAGAATATATAAAAATGTCTTTTAACTTTGTAGTCTTAAAGACGTGTCCTCACCCCCAAGGAAAAAAGAACATTCTATATAAAACTGAATAAAAATAAAAGTACAACAAATAAATTGAAAATGAAAGAGTACTTATTAAATGTAGTTTGGATTCTTCAAAAAAGTTATTGATCAAATACTCTTTCTCCAACAGTTCGAGACTTTTCAGATTCTGAACACCAAGTTGTAGTTTGTGCAACGAACAAGCATTGAACTTCTTGTCAAGGAAGAGTTGCTGCAAAAGTATATTTTATGGCTATGAAAATGAGTGTGTATATTAATTATCATGATACTCTTCTCGTTTGAAGTTGAGTTATTTCATTCTCCTTTTTTCATCAATTTTTGTTGATCTATCTAATTTACCCACAAAAATATATATTGTCATTGCATAATCGAACAACTCTCACAATCTTTCTTGTTTTAAGTAGAAGAATAGAAAACTTACAAAATTCGTAGTTTAAAAGTGTGAGAAACCTTCTCTATTTATAGACAACAAAGGATAGTATGAAAAAGGTGCTTATCACGTCTTTTCAGATAAGTCACAATCCTTCAGAAAAATCACAACTTTTCAGAAATGTCATAACTCATCGAAAAAGTCACAACTCTATAAAAAAAAAGACACAACCTTTCGGAAAAGTCATTACCCATCAATGTGAAAATGTGTTTGCATTTAATATAATATAGTGTATATAAATATAACATTAAATATAGAATATATAATGAGTTGGGTGTCTTAAGTTGGGAGTATTATAGTAATTTAACATTAAAGTTAGGAAGTTCGTGCTTTTAAGATAGTATAGATTAGGAAGAAAAGAAGAGAACGATTTCCATGTTTTAATGTAACATTATAATGTTAGCGATGGATAAACTTGTTCGAATAATTTTCCAACAATTCAGTTACTTGAATATATATTTATATATATACACATACATTGTTTCACGGCATGTGCATTGCACATGTGGATCGTATCATATAGTACATGATGTTGTAAAATGAATATTACTAAATTAAATCTTTTTAGTAAATGATTATAACTGAAAGAGCATAGAAAAAGTGCTTTTAAATTATTAATACAGATTGTCAAAGGGTTACTTGTCTTTAGAGATCAAAATAAATAAATATCATTGAAACATTTCAAATTACATCCAAAGTTTAAATATGGGGAGAAAGGGATATTTCTTTAGCAATATTATTTTTTACTTCACTCAATTTTGTAAGCAAAGTTAACCAACAAAATAGAAAAAAAAGTGTCAATATAAAAAGTTCTCCAGTAGCCTTTCCTTTTAAAGTTATGACCATAAACAGTGAACACCATTTAAGTACAATTTTTCTGTTAAATATTCATGCTTGAAATTTAGTGTGTGCATGATACTAATAACGATTACCATTAATATTTTAATATTTTATCTTTATACGTAATATATATTTCTTAAAAAATATTTTTACTCAATTAATATTTGAGTAAGGGTATCATAGATAGATAATTTTACGAAAAAATGTACTTTTATAGTGAATGACAACACTGTTATAAGTAGAATGTTATAGAGATTAAAAATATAACATCAAAAATTAGTTTTAAAGAAAAATAGCTTGACCAATTCTTTAATTTATATATATATATATAGTAGAATAATTTAATGTTATTATAAGAACAACAACACATACGGTGAAAAATACTTCATTTCTTTAAGTTTCTACCTTATCTTTGCGAAATTGTAGTATTCTCCTTTTTTCTGCCGCATACATATCATATAATTGTTGTCTAATGAAAGTAAAATGACCTGAAAGGTCATTTTTGGAATTTTTTAGAAAATTGTCATTTTACCCCTCCCGATAGTTTCCCCGAGTAATTTATAGTCAGTCAGTGAAGTTGATTTGAGAATTTTAAACTATTCGTTTAACTATAGTTAATTGATTAATGGATAATTTTTAGATAATTAATTTAGTTTGTGACTAATCAACTAAGTCCGTAAATTATTTAAATCCCTAAATCACTTGACCCATATATTAAATTTAAGTAGAAAGGGTTTAATAGGTTATAAATAATAACACCAATTTCATGCAAGAACTGATTGGAATGGAGTCTCAACATCATTATCCTTTCGAAGTGCAGGTTCTCAATTTGTGCATCATGTTAGTATTTGGAGTCATAAATTAATATAGTGACCATTTGATATTAGGATGGGTTGAATTGATTTGGTCAATTACGTGGTAGGTGATGACATAATGTTTGGATATTAAATTTCAATGGGTAATGATGGCCTAATGATTGGCCATGAGAGCCAATCATTGGTGGGAGGGATATATAGTGATTAAAGCAATGTAATTAGGTTAGGTTCTTTCACAATTGTTTTTGCAATGCGTTACTGAGTTCAAACTTAGTCGGGATTGAATTTTATATTTTTGGTTATCACATTATGATTTAAGTTTTGATATATAAAGATAGGTAATTAAATATTAGATGTATTGTATTATATGAATACAATTATATTTATGATATTTGAAGGAATTAAGTCCTAACTCTAGGCTTGAAATTTGGAGAATATGAGAGTTGACATGTTAATTGACATCAAGATTAGGAACTTGACTACATATTTGAGTGAGCTTTTGGGTCTAGACTACACACATAGTAATATGGGTGTTGTTAGTTTTGAAATATTATTTTGATTATTTATTTGAATAGATTGTATTGATTTGGAAGTCCAACGAAAGAGGAACACTCAAGTCCCGGAGTAATTACTCAATTGTTTGAGGCAAGTGGATTTTTAAACCCTTGTTAAGTGTATAGAATCATGTATTTCCTTGTTGTATGTGTTGGGGAATAATGGGACTTGGTTATGGGTCGACTTGTCCACATTGAATAATTCTAATGATGAAAAGGGGGTAATATAAGGCAATGTGATTAATTGTTGGTGTGTGATGTGTTGAGAATGGTTTGAAAGGCTTATTGACTCATTGTTGATGTTGTATCACGATTGTTGTTTTGTGAATTGTGCATTATTATGAAAATGATCATCTCCTCATTATTTATTTGAACATGTCATTTGCATTGGTTCTGAGACATGGTTGTGATAAGTGTTAAGTGAATTGAGTAAGAATAAGGAATTAAAGAGGATGTACAATTTTGAGGGACGTGTCACGGGCCGAGACGAATAATACTATTATCGAGAGACATGTCGCATGCCGCGATGGATTCTATTATAGAGCAATGTGTCACACGCTGCAATGAATTTCATTATCGAGGGTTATGTCGCACGCTGCAACAGATGCATGGACAAATATGTCCTCCATAGGTCTAGGACTGAGGGACAACGGGTGTGTATCGTTAGGTCAGTCATGCATAATATACTTGACATTGCATTTCATTGCATTGGACATTTTTATCATTAGTGAACTTGACCTTGTGTGTTGTTGATCTTGTGAGTGACCTTTTTTTGGAACTTGTGATTGATGAATATTGAGTTTGTTGTTGAGGATATGTAATTGTTAGAGTGTTGTTGTTGAGTTGTGAGCTATGTAAATTGTGAACTGTTAGGTTGGATTGGTTTTATACAAGTTGTAGTTGTGGAGGTTTGATTGGGGTGGTAAGGAGTACCCGTATTCTATTCCCTTAGCTTGTGTTTAGAAGCTTACTTGTTGAGTACCGTGTGGTTTGGTACTCACCCCTTGCTTCTACGTTTTTGTAGGTTACTAGCCCGGACCTTCGTGATATTTTCTCTTCTCTTCTTGTCTGAGACTTCTTGTGGAAGTTTGTGAGGTAGCTGCTTGTTATCTTAGCAGACCCTCTTTCTCCTTATTTATGATCTTGTTCTCTTCTAGAAATAATGTCATTTGAAACAGGTATTTTCTTTCAATTTTGCTATAACACATTAGAAGCTTGTACACATGATAATCAGGTTTTGGGGTATATTTAAGTCGATTATGAATTTCCGCATTATATTAAAGTATTAGATGTTTATTTATAGTTTGTTTCCACACTTTATCGTAATGGTTGAGTTTTAGGCTGATTTATCTCTGTGGGATAAAACGAGGGCCATCATGTCCATTTTTGGGTCGTGACAAAATGATATCAAAGCCATAGTCTCATAGGTTTCACGTGTGTACACGCCAAGTCTTATAGAGTCTCGAGGATCAACGCAGAGACGTCTGCTGCTTATCTTTGAGAGGCTACAGTGACCTTTAGGAAAAATCTTTACTTTTTGAATCTCTATCGTGCGTGGTCCGATCTTGATTCTTATTGCTTCTTTCCATTCACTCTCACTTATAGTGGTGACTCGTGCGTTGTTCCTCATGTGAGTAGTTGGTATCGTGTATGGTTTGGATGTTAGATCTGGTACTAAGGTGGAAGTGATATACTTAAAGGATGAGTGGTCAGATTTGGAATGTTCAGCGATTCAAAGAAATTGTGTGAGGTTATGGTTTGATGATGAACTTTGAGGATAAAAAAATGATGAGGTTGAACAGTGTTTTGAGGGACTTCATGAACGTGTTATCTTTTTATGGTTAGTTACCCAGAAACGGGAACATTAGTTGTGTGGCATAGGCAATATCTAGAGTTGTTCGACAATTCAAAGTGGAATAATTAAAGAGATGGCTAGATAATGAACACTGCAACTTTGGAAAATGCAGGTAGTAAAGTTGTCATAACATGTATGGATTACTTAGCGAATGATGAGAATGATGTTGCGCCAATTGACGTCAGAATCTCTACCAAGATTTCAAAGATTAAGTGTTTATCAAAGAGGGTCATCATACGACTACCACAATAGTATCGATGCTTACTTGGTTAGAGTTAAGGAGTGTGTTACTTTTGCTATAGACCTGATCTAAGAAAAAATGCATATCTCTTGGGATAGAGACGGAATGGATTTGATAATGTTTTGCAGTTATTCAACGGATAGAAATGTGTGGGCTATTTGAGTATGATCTTTTCAGTAGGTATGATGTGTTCTAGTGGTGGATCTAACGGACTTTCACGATATGATACTAGTGGTATATGGAAACGAATACGTCGATTGTCAAGTGTGAATACTAAATACTTAAAGAGCTATTAGTTGTATAACATATTTATATAATAAGATTTGATGTTGCATTCACATTTGAGAAACCAACTAGTTGTTACCACAGACGTTTGGGTAAAGCATTGTTTATAAAGAAGATTTTAGTGGTGGATGTTTCTTACGGTATTAATGTGTTAGGTTGTGAAGTGTATCCCTAGGTTTCTAAATGAGGACTGGTGATTTCACCGTAAGCTCCAAGAGAGTGGATCAATATTGAAATGCCAAGCTTATGGGTAAAAGAAGTCCTAACGAGTATACTTGTGTGAAGGCAATTGAGGATTTTAGTAAGAAAGTGCATATAAGATTGAGTTAGTCCTTCGTATTTGATTGGCATAACTTGGTTTAAGGTGTCATGCCAATGATATGTTTGACTTCAAGATGATGGGAATTGCTACTAAGTATAACAGTAATAAGAGTTCATGTTGGATTATGACAAGGATGCGGGCATATGATAATGATTTTTTCAGTTAAATGGATTCGATATGGTAATAACAACTTGTAGGTATCTAAAGTTGTGGTTTGTTACTATTTGGTGAGTAGTGTAGTTGTATGGAAAGTCTAAGGAGATGTTGGGACACCGCTCGGAAAAAATTTAAAGGAGCTAGAGTCATAATGAAAAAAAAAATAGTGGAATGGTAGTTGGAACATGGTATGTGAAAATTTACGTGGAGTTGATATTGTGTGTGATTTAATAGCTTTATCTCGATGGAAATGTACTATCAAATTTAGAATTAGTGCTCAGCCTTAGGTGAGACCCATATTTATCATGAAATGCTTACATGAAAGAGAGGGAGCCATAGTTTGGAATTTTTGAAGGCGACAAAGTGTTTGCTAAGAAGAGTTTGATACGAGTGAAACTTTTGTTGGTGTGGTTGTAATATTCTGTTAGTATTTAGAGGGTTGATGTTAGTGGAATAATGTGAAGAGTATGTGGGGTATGATAACTTGAGTATGGAAACAACCGTAATGAAACTAGACTGGTGGATTATGGGTAGCTAAAAATCAAAGAGATGGACTCAACTAAATGGTAATGATTGATATGATAACTATGAAATGAGTATCTTGTGTTATTCGACCTTGATTCCGTATATTCTTATGTAACCATCCATTTCGTTTAAGACATAGTTTGGAGTATGATTCGCTGCATATGCCCACATGTGTTTTCACTTCTATGGGTGGATCCTTAGTGGTGGATTAGATGTACCCATCCTACGATGTCCTCTTGATAGGGTAGGATCCTTGGGCAGACTTGGTCATTTCAGTTATGGAAGATTTGGTGTTGTTTGGGATAGTAGAAGTATATCATTGGTTCGATGATGAGACCACAAATTGGACTCATTTAGAGCTTTATTTTAATAGAAATAGTGTCCTCGAATGCTTGTTTTATCTCAATACCTGATTAAAATGCTTAAGTTTCAGGTATTTGAAGTTTTACTGGAAGCATGGACACTTAGGCGCAAAATGGAGTAAAAAGCGCTGAAAAGAACAAGAAATGAAAGTCTGCAGATCGCCGAGTCCAACTTGGCGAGTCGCCGAATTGACATGCACCGCCCTTTGTTCTAGTACGCGAAGCCTTGAAGGAAGTGGATCAAAAGGCGAGGAAAGGAGCAGTCGGCGAGTCACCGATTAGTTCCGCGAAGCAGTACTGTACCGCCCAATGATCCAGAATATGAGGATGTTGAAGGCAAGACACTGAAGGCGATGAGCTGATTAAAGGGTGGATCGCCGAGTTCATCAGCGATCTCGATTAATGTCGCCGAACGATCCTCCGCAGCACAATCTATGAAAACTATAAATACTAGTTAGAGTTGTAATCTAAAGGGAGAAAAAATTTAGAGTAAAAATTAGAATTAGTCTATAGTATTTTTCTCTCAAGTTTGGAGAGGGTTTTGTGGAGACTTGAAGAAAGGAGTTCATCTTCCCCAAGTTGGAAGTGGGTCTTGTTTATTCTTCTTCTGTAGCTTAATTCAAGGTTTAATTTCTTATACCCATTTGATTTCTTTCTTATGTTAGGTATAATTTCTTATTTCTTGATGTGTGGCTAAAAAACCCCATTCTTGGGGTGTGATTTAGCAAATATGGGTTGATATTCTTGTTGGGTCTTGCTTGCTAATAGGTTAGATGTATTTTAATGGTGATTTCACCTAGTGGTAGTGGTTTAATCTAAAGGGTTTGTAGTTGCAACTACAAAGCCACCCATGTGTTTTTGGCTTTCCCGAGAGGGAGGTCGCAAAACCAAAACCACTAGACTGATGGCCTAAGGAGTGGGTTGACATGAGGTTCAGCCCGAGAGAGTGAGCCCTAGTCCCATATCCTAACACTCAGCTCGAAAAAGTGAGTGGGGTAAGACGTAGGCTGATCTTTATGCGGCAAATGGGTGTCCAAGAGGAATGCATTTGAAACGGGGTAAGTTTCCCAAGAGGGAACTTATTTCCATTTAAAGCTTAGCCTAGTCACTATTGTCTTGCAAATTTCCCATTGAAAGCATATATCCAATGATTTATCTCAACTTGTATTGCGGTCACATCCCAAGAACCTTCCCCATATTTGATTTTCTTGTTTAATTTGTTGTTTTATCACTTGTTACAAAACCCCTTTTGATATTTGACACTTCTATGTCACCCCCTTTAATTTGCAATGTATTTAATCGCGAATGTTTTTAGCTACGACTAATTCAAACGAAATTCTAATTGGCTACTGATTCTCAAAACCGCTCCTTTGGGACACGACCCCAACCCTTGGTTGGGTTACTATATTATCGACGATCGTAGACACTCATACCGTAGGATAGTGTCGTTGGTCACAATAAGCATCAAAAGGGTGCCACTGCCGGGGAGTGGTGTTATTTGAGAATTTTTAGATTAGTAGAATTTTTGTTCTTCTTAGTCGTAGTTCACTAACTTTACTTTCAGTTTTGTTTTTCATTGAGTTATCCACTTAGACGAACATGGCTGAGCAGAGTAGTGGCAAGTTGGTGGAATTAAGCCAAAGAGTCCAAAAGGACCTCACGCTGACCGCTTTGGCATCTCAGCTAAACGAACTGGCCACCAAACTCTCAGAGGTGGAATTCCAATGCAACGACAAGGAGAGGTATATACCCCCTCATGAGCGGAGGAAGTCCAAAGATGGGAGAGAAAATCATGTCGAGGACACACTTCAACTCATTCTCCAAAAGGTCACCGATCATGATCTAGTGTTGGAGGAAATGAAGGAGAATGTTGAAGTGTTGAATCAAATGATTGGATCTCACTCTAGATCAATCCAGTTGATCAAGTCATTCCTGAGTTTTGCAGTACCTCATCTCCACCCAAATGACATATTGGGGTCACCTAGTGACACTAAGGCTAACCGCAGTAACAGAGAGTGAGACCGAACTTACGTCGTGCCACGACGTAAAATAAGTCGCTTCTTGGGAGGCAACCCAAGGTTTTACTATTTTTTTTTATTATTCTGTTCGAAATAATGGTGTGCTGATTTTGTAGGGTAAAATGCGAAAGGTATTGAGTAGTACAAGATGGCGAGCCAAGGACCTAGTGGGCAAAACACCGAATCTATCCGCGACTCCGACTTAATCCGCTGCTGGGACCCCAAAATAAGGGATGCCCTGTAAAACTCGGCGAGGTAAGTAAGCGTTCGGCGCATCGCCGATGAGGTCAGCGACATGACTAACATCGCTGAAAGGCTAGGAACTGGACGGTTAATATATGGCCAAAGACTACCAAATTTTTAAAGCTATTCACTTTCCGTCGCTTTGATGCTTCACAAGTTCACACAATAGTAGCATTTTACAGATTATTGCTTGTAATTAGTATTATAATTCTTCGAAACTAGGATTTCTTTGCTGCCTAGTGTTGACACCCAATTTTGGACCTCCACAATATAAATTAATCATCGAGCTTCTTAAATTTCAAATGATTTGAAACAATTGACTTTATAAAATTTTAAATAGTTTTCATATTAATATTTGAAATTTGTATAAAAAAGATTTTAGTTTTACTTAAATATTTGGTTAATTAGTTTAGCTAATTTATAGTTTAAACTTTTGAGTTAATTAGTTTAAAAATTAAATTAATTATATTATTTCGTTAAGATTAAGAAGCTTGTTAATTAATTAACATTAATTCGTCTTGTTTAAATTTTAGTCAAACTCTCTAAATTAAACTCAATTTGGCCATTTCTTAAACTCTAAGATCTAACCCATCTTTGACCTCCAACTTAACTCAATTTTGAGACCAACTTTAGCCCATTTCTTTTGTTCAACCCGGCCCATTCCAAACTCCAAACCTCAATATTCAACAGTTCAATATTCCCAACCCATTCAAAATACAACAACCCAATATCGTTCAATCCTAATAGCTGACCCGATCCAAGCCCAATCCAACATTACAATTCTTTCAATACATTCATTACAACAACAATACGGTACCAGACCCCACCCTTTACGCGTTCTTCATACAGAAACAGAACCCACACGTCTTTTCCTCTTTATGCGAAGAACCGCTGCGAAAACCCAGAAAATCAGCAGCAAAATCGCGACCTCGGCGCCAGTACACGTCCAATCATCCTCTCTTCCCTCTTTCCTTATCCTTCCGTACCAGGAGCCATTTGAGAATTGTGAGGTGTCAAAATCTCGTAGCCTCATTTTCCTTGCTCAAAATCGGATGGCTTCAACTCTTAATCCATTGAGGAATTGTATTATTCAACAACTTTCAACCTTATCTATTAAGGGATATTTGAAATTCAAATTCAGATTTCCTCCCCTAAAACCAGCCCTATTTCTCCTCTATATAAGCTCTTTCTTCTTTCAATATTAGCGGTTAGAAAAAATGGAGTGGATATTCATAAATTAGATACAACACCGTAGAGAAAATACAAAGGTTTTGAGGCAAAAATAGACCCAAAATTGAGGAGTATCACAGAGGGCTTTCAGGTTTCGATTTCTTTTTTCGAAACGTAACATTTCTACTGCTCATTGGAGCTCTCAGAATCGTGTTTCGAAGGTGGAGGCGTGTAGCTAGCTCGTTCTCATCTCAGTCCGTTGCCTGGAAAAGGTAACATTTTCTGCCATAATCTTCTTTCCGTCTTCTTCTATTTCTGATGTGCCTCACTACTGTATCGTTGCGTCACTACTATTTGTAGCTGCAAATAGGTGGTTTTAATATGTTATATATCTTGTTCTTGAATGACTCGATTAAGGTTTTTATTGTTTTTGTATCTAGAGTTGTGATTTCCTTGATTCTCGATTTGAGTTTGCTTCGTTATCTTCCTACTTGTATGTTTGTTTGAATACTATTGAATCTCTATTCTCTTGTTTTCCTTGTTCCTTAAGTTTCAAAAATTCTATTTGCTTTTCTTACTGCCAGTGTTGTTTTCTATTTAAAATAAGGCAGAATCTGGAAAATTGGTTGATATGGAAGTTGTATGTTGGCGTTGTTCATAGTATGTTGGAGACAATAGTAAACTAAAATTCGATTGAGCTGTTGTGTGCTCGTTTTGACCCATGTTTCTTCTTGTTTTAAGCTCATTCAATGATCATTAATGAAGTCTTGTTATAATTTCTTGTCATTCATTTGGGACACTATTTCCTCCCATATTTCTTCATGTTTAAAATCTGGAAAGCGTGAGTGTGTCAAATAGCTGGTTCTCACCTCATTGTTGTTTGAGTAAAGTGAATGGGCAACTGCTTGAATGTTTGATTTGTTGTCTTATTGGCTTAACTAGCTTCTCTTATGTAGATGTGCCCCTCTTTGTTGATCTTAATTTATTTATTTTTCTTAGTTTATGTTTAGTCCAGATTTTCCTTACAGTGAAGAGATGTCTTGGCATCTATGTATACATTTTCTGTAGTATGAATTGATAGGTTGTTAAAGTTGTGCTAAGGTCACCTCTTTTTTTTTTTAATTCTCTTTTCCAAGTGAGGTTGTAAGTGCACACCCTTTAAGTGGCTAATCATAATTCTAGCTACGAGAGATAGTCCTTGTTGTTCACCTCCGCCTCCCGACGCGGCATAACCATAAAAAAGATCATTAAAAAAGCGTGAGCTGTTATTAAAACATTATAAAGTTGATGATTCCCACCAAGAATTTGATCGCCGGGTATATATTAATCCATATGTAGCCTCATTGCGTTATATAGTCATCTTTAGTAGCTAAATTTGAGTATCCGACTTTAGTGGTTATCATCCTTTATTGGCATATCTGCTCATTAAATATGTTGGTTAGTATTTGTTTGTGGTGGATTTTAGATGTAAAAATAGTATTTTAAATAATCGTTACTTTATCTTTAGTATGCTGGGTCTTCATTGTCTTCGGAGTTGGTATCTTTTTATCTAGATCTATGTCATTTCAATTCGATAGAGTTATTTGTTATAATTTGGTTTAGGGGTTGCTATGATTTGTTTTAAATGTATTATAGTTTTGTTATTGCTTATTAATCCTTATCTTCTCATTTTTGTTTACATGTGAAATCTGTTCGAGTTCACTACGAACTCCTCCTTCCCTTAGCACTTCGGGAGAGCCATAAACGCTCAAACTCTTTCCCATCGAGTCATCCAACCGTCAAGACCGATGAACAGGTCCCGGAGTTGAAAGAATGCACAGCAGATCGAGAAATTGAAAAGATTGGGCCAAAGGCCCACTCTTAATTCAAAAAATTGTATTTTTTGGGCCTAAGCCCACTTATTTTCTATTACTCGTTAGTTCTTAGGACAGGTGGAGGAACTGGGCCTAAGGCCCAAAAGAAAGATATCTATGTTTGTTAGACTAGGCCACAAGTTCCAGTGATTTAAATGGGCCGCGAAAGGTACAAAACGAAAATGAGCCCAAATACTGGCTCAAGCGGATAGGAAAACCGGATTTGGGCCCAAGTTTCTTTCCCTCTTTGCTTTTATTGTATTTATTTTCTTATCAATATCTGCTACTTAATCTTAAGGATTTAAAAATTCAAAATCCCCAAAAGACACCCATTTTGAATTAATTACTTAACTAAATTATTCATCTTTTACTTAAAATAAATAAATAAATAAGTTTACCAAATATTTCACTTAGATAAAATCTTAATATTTCCCCTTTCTCGATCATAATTATAAAAATTGTTCAATTCAAAATTAAGTCAAATAAATTTAGCCAAATAGTTAATTACCGGATAACCGCGTGTTAGCGGGCATTTCGGGTGCTTTCAAACCCTTCTTGAAATGCTAATATGAACCCCGAACCCCTTAATTATTTTTCATTAGATTTTCTATTTTTAATCTTTTGGAAAAAATAGTTTTCTTAATTTTACTTTAAAATTAAGTGGTGACTCTTAAAACCAATCTAGTATATTTTTAAATAAAACACCTAGCATTACAAAAATCTATTTGATCGGCATAAAAGGTTAGTCTCTAAAAACCCCGATTTTAATTTTGAAAATTTTACACTCATCTTGCATTAATAGTATCAGGATGACGTGTGTTGGGCCTCTATGATAGAAATAGGGTGATATGATGCTGATTTCAATGCGTAACCTTTGCCTAAAATGCTTAAATGGTTGAATACTTTAGTGTTAGCACTTTGAATTTATCGATCGTGATAGGGTTGTTGCATATTAGTTGTTAGGTAGAATGAGGGAGATCTAAGTAACCCATATGTGCGCTAAATGACTAAAATTGCTCGATGAAAGAACGGGTAACACCACTCTTAAGAGCAAATTTTGTAAAAAGGCATAATTTGGAGAATTTGGGAAAAGTCTAAGTACCCCGAGGTAATGGATAGCACGAGTCTTGATTTAATTTCATGAATGCATGCTTTGATTTGATCTTGGGGGATTGCGAGATTGAAATTTGAGAAGTCGGGTTGAAAATAGGCACGTTGGGACGATTGGTGAGCTAAGTCAAGCTCACTGAACGACTCGGCAGTTCGCCTAATGTTCCCACCCCGCCGATGATTTGGCGCCTTGACTGATGTTTGAGTCTGTAACGTTCGGCAAGAAGTCTGAGGGGGCCGAAAACACTCTGCGACTCACTGAAAGTTTTATAATCGCCCTTTATCTGCATCCCTGGAACCCTGTTTAACTGTAACTGTAGTCGGACACATCCTGCTTGCCGAAAGTAGTCGGCGACTCGCTGAATGATCCTACCTATCGCCGATCTCTCCTTATTGTTAAGGAAATCCCTTTGGCGAGCTCGTTTTGGTTCAACAAAGAGATTCGGCGACTCGCCGATCTAATCATCAAGTCTGTCTGCAATAACTTTTCTGTACTTGCATTTGAATGTCTTCTGGATCTTTTGCAGAAATGGTACGCACCAACCTAAACGAGCCCCCTCAGAAAACAACAAAGAGCATTAAAATAAATGAAGGAGGATCACGTCCTTCACAGAAAAGGAAGCAAGATCTCCATCGGGAGATAAAGGGAAAAGGAAAAAACATGTAGCAAAGAAAAGAGTAGTTATTGATCCAGATTTTGTTGACTTAGAGGCTGAACTACCTCTGATTGACTGAAAGAGAGCGCTCCGTGCTAAATCTTAGTCCACAGCCACCAGTACCCCCTCAACTGCCACTTTGCCTAATACTGAACCAGTGCCAACCCAAACACCACCTCCAGTGGCTCCTGTACCTCCCGAAGCTCCACCTCTACCAAAATTGCTGAACAGATTGAAAGGAGATGGCTTGCGCACCATTCTCGAAGAAAAATTGCTATATATGGAAGGCCTGGAAGGTAAGCATGCTGAGGTACTTGACACGCTCAGGTATCACGAGTTTGAGCAGTTCACGAGGCCACGATACACTTACATACCTTCCTGGGTTCACAGCCTACGGGCAATTGGTCCCGAAAAATAAGAAGAAGGCTAATGGTTTCCGACCAGTGAAGTCAGTCATGGTGAGAGGAAATGAAGTAGAGTGTTACAGCGAACACATAAATGTTGTATTGGGACGACCGCTACACTTGGTACTTCCCTACCAGGGTTTGCCTATTACTACATCTCTCGATGATTTGAAGGGCTGGTTAGCTCCGATGATCTCTGATACCACCCCGAGGTGGATAGATGCGGGAGCCCCCATTGAGAAGAGAGATATGAACATCGCCTCCCGATATTGGTTTGGCTTCATTAGCAACACTATCATTCCATCCCAGAACGAGTCCATTCTGCGTCATCAAAAGGCGGCTTGCCTTGGGTCTATCATGTCTAAGAGGCAACTCGACCTGGGATTGCTAATTTCACAAGAGATAGTTGTGAGGGCCAAACAGATGCAGACATCATTGCCATACCCAGTTCTTATCACTGGGTTATGCCGGCGTACCAGAGTACCCCGGGATCCTGCTAGTGCTATTGAGGTCACCCCGTCTTCCTCCACCAATATCTGGCGTATAGAGGCCAAATTCACACGAGAGGAGGCTGACAAGAGGAGAGCCGCTCTAGCTGACACTTCACCAGAGGTCAACGTTGAATCACTACTAGCGAGAGCACCTCCCCATACTTCAACATTTGAGCCCTCAGGTACATCTGCTCCCTACTCTTCCTCACAGGTACCGGGTGTTTCGTCGTCCTCCTAGCCTGCCAGGATTACCCAGGCTATGATCCTGAAAATGGGGCAACTAGCCTATTCAGCAGACGTGAGATCGACCAGATTAGAAAGATCAGTCCCAGAGATGATTGATAGTGCCATCTTGACCGCACTAACCCCCATCAGAACCACTGTTGATGATCTAAATGCCAGAGTCACTTCTTGTGAGAACAAACAAGGGAAGACTCCCGAGGTCTCAGCACTAAAAGCCGAAATAGCTGAGCTGAAGATGGACGTAGCCTATTTTAAAGGCCACCAATTGCACAGCCTTGATGCAGGGTACACATGACAAGGATACTCCTAACATCTCTGGAACTCCTCCAGCTACTATGAGAGATATGCAGAGGGATGATGCAGGGCATGCAGAGTCGGAGATGGAGACTGATGAGGAGCAGATAGCAGTGCACGATGAGGTAGTACGCGAAAGCCAAGAGGACATCATTTTTAGAGACTTGTCGAATCTCGAGGAGATGGTTGTGCAGTCAGCAACTCAGTCAGTGCCGGTTGAGACATCCACACCGGCTCCTAGTGGATCCGGCACCACTAGTATGTCTGAGCCTACTCCTAGTGGATCTGGCACCGACCAGAAAGATGCACCGGGCACTGATGCCCCAGCAGACAGAGAAACGACATAGACAGGACCTTTCTCTACCCTTCTCTCTTAATTACTAGCATCTACTTTTGGATACTTATTACTTGTATTTGAGGACAAACGCTTTTTATTTGTGGGGGGGGGGGGTGAGGCTCACACCTTTTGTGTTGGTATTCATGTTTTGTTCTGTATATATTTGGGTTGTTTGCTTTAATTTGCGTTATAAATATTTCTTTTCTATGGATGTTTGAGCTCATGGCTCCTGTTGTTCTAATATAAAATAATTTTGATCCTTCCAAAAAAATTTCGCCACCTCTTGTGTTGAAAGTGACTGTTCTTTTGCAAAAAAAAATTGAGTCTTAGTTTCGATCAATACCGATGACTTGAATAGTGCTCCCACTTGAACAAACATGAATGCACGGCTACGACGAGGCCAAATGAAGTTATATAGACAATATGTGCACTCTTTCCATCTCGTTGTGACTAGCCATTTATCAAATTGATTTTCTTGTGAGGACCGTTGCACGCTAGAGAACATGTCTAGTCTTGTTTGACCGAAGTATCGATGCTTTGTGTGATTTGCTTACTTTGAACCATGCATGAATAAACCTAGAATGTGCCCCATTAGTCTGAGTGGTTTAGAAAGGTGTACTCTTGAGATGATCTTAGGCAACTTTTGAAGAGTGTGAGCCAATTTAACATATACCTCTTTTTGTGGCCTACTCGTGAGCGTGTGAAACTCTTTTGAACACCCTTTGAGCCTTACCTTTCTTTGGAAGAACCTTGATGAACCTTAGACCTTACTTGAACCACTACCTATAATCCTCTTGAGTTGTGGTTTAGCGAATAGCCAACTTAGGCCAAAAGCCTAAGTTGGAGGTGTGGTGAAAGGGAAAAGGAGAAGTCAAGAAGTGCAAGAAAAGTCCCCCTTAACCCATGGTATTGCATAAAAATGGAACCCCTTCAATTCAATTAAAAAAAATGTGGAATAAAGTACGAAGGGAATCGGATTTCAAGCAATCCATGGAGGAGAATAAAAAAAAGTGACTTAGAAGCACTAGAAAAAGAATTGATAAAGGAAAAGAAGGGAATGCCTTGAGAATGCCACAACTCATGAGGAAAAAATCACTGAGCCTAAATGACCATACCTTTGCACTCAGCCCCATTACAAGCCTTAGAAAGACCTTTTTGATCTTGAGTAAGTTGGATCGAAAGTCAATTGGAAAATAAGGGCAAACCTATGGGTGAAAACATGCATTGTATTCCTCTTTTTGAGTGTGAGTGTTGTATCTGATTCCTGATCTTAAATTGACTCATATATGTGTGTGAATATGAAATCATTCTTTACGTGAGGGCATTTAGATACTTTTGTTGAGCTTGAACTTGCACAAGTAGCAAGTATTGCGAACATGATAATGTTTGGTAATGGTGTGTCACAATTTGAATCTTTGAGTACACAAGTGATCCTTGTATAAGTAAATTGAGTCTTGTTGTGTGCATTCATGATTTAGTCTTGTGTAGCACTGTTTGAGGCACCCTATTTGAACTGCTGAACTTGAGTTTGCTTGAGGACAAGCAAAAATTTAAGTTGGAGGTGTTGATGAGTCCACAAATTGGACTCATTTAGAGCTTTATATTAATAGAAATAGTGTCCTCGAATTCTTGTTTTATCTCAATACCTGATTAAAATGCTTAAGTGTCAGGTATTTGAAGTTTTACTGGAAGCATAGACACTTAGGCGCAAATGGAGCGAAAAGGGATGAAAAGAACAAGAAATGAAAGTCTGCAGATCGCCGAGTCCAACTTGGCGAGTCGCCAAATTGACAGGCACCGCCCTTTGTTCCAGTACGCGAAGCCTTGAAGGAAGTGGATCAAAAGGCGAGGAAAGGAGCAGTCGGCGAGTCGCCGATTAGTTTCTCGAAGCAGTACTGTACCGCCCAATGATCCAAAATATAAGGATGCTGAAGGCAAGACACTGAAGGCGATGAGCTGATTAAAGGGTGGATCGCTGAGTTCATCGGCAATCTCGACTAATGTCGCCGAACGATCCTCTGCAGTACAATGTGTGAAAACTATAAATACTATTTAGAGTTGTAATCTAAAGGGAGAACAATTTTAGAGTAAAAAATATTATTAGTCTATAATATTTTTCTGTATTTTTCTCTCAAGTTTGGAGAGAGTTTTGTGGAGACTTGAAGAAAGGAGTTCATCTTCCCCAAGTTGGAAGTAGGTCTTCTTTATTCTTCTTCCGTAGCTTAATTCAAGGTTTAATTTCTTATACCCATTTGATTTCTTTATCATGTTAGGTATAATTTCTTATTTCTTGATGTGTGGCTAAAAAACTCTCATTCTTGGGGTGTGATTTAGCAAATATGGGTTGATATTCTTGTTGGGTCTTGCTTGCTGATAGGTTAGATGTATTTTAATGGTGATTTAACCTAGTGGTTGTGGTTTAATCTAAAGGGTTTGTAGTTGCAAATACAAAGCCACCTATGTGTCTTTGGCTTGCCCGAGAGGGAGGTCGCGAAACCAAAACCACTAGACTGATGGCCTAAGGAGTGGGTCGACATGAGGTTTAGCTCGAGAGGGTGAGCCCTAGTCCCATATCCTAACACTCAGCTCGAAAGAGTGAGTGGGGTAAGGCGTAGGCTGGTTTTCATGTGGCAAATGAGTGTCCGAGAGGAACGCATTTGAAACGGGGTAAGTTTCCCGAGAGGGAACTTATTTCCATTTAAAGCTTAGTCTAGTCACTATTGTCTTGCAAATTTCCTATTGAAAACATGTATCCAACGATTTATCTCAACTTGTATTGCGGTCACATCCCAAAAACCTTGCCCATACTTGATTTTCTTGTTTATTTAGCTGTTTTATCACTTGTTACAAAACCCCATTTGATATTTGACACTTCTGTGTCACACCCCTTTAATTTGCAATGTATTTTATCGCAAGTGTTTTTAGGTACGACTAATTCAAACGAAATTCTAAATGGCTACTGATTCTCAAAACCGCTCCTTTGTGACACGACCCCAACCCTTGGTTGGGTTACTATATTATCAACGATTGTAGACACTCATACCGTAGGGTAGTGTCGTTTGTCACGATAAGCATCATTCTACACACACGACTTTAATTATGAGAATTTATAGAAGAGCTCTCATGAATAGTTTCAGTTATTTGGTAGTCTGAATAGTCATCTTGTTATTGAGGTCACATTTTGGCTATGTGTGTGTAAATGTGGGGATCAGTGGGTCTAGTTATACCGTTCTTAAGGATTGTCTACAATCATGGGTACTGATCTAGCATTTCTTATAGTATTGTTAGAGGTTTTGTATGCTTGGATGTATCGTTCGCTAGTTGATTACTCGATCATTTTCTACTTCTCCCGTGATGAGTACCCAATGTCTAAAGATTAAATTTTTGTATCTTAAGCCCGTGAAAAGATTATGTTGTGAGAAGAAAATTTTGATAAAATATGTGATGATTTTTGCATTATTAGTATGTGGTGGTTGTTTCAAGTTCACTTCTAGTTGTAGTCAGTATTGATTTAGGAATTTATCGTGGTTTTGTGAGAAAATATTTGTCCTGATGGTTTTATTGTGGTCTAGAGGATTTCGCTTCAAATAGGGTTAATGAGTCACTCTATGGCTTGGTAATCACTCTTGATTAGTAGATCTGCAATACTTTATTTGAAAGTTCTGTACCGACCCGAGCCTACACCCTAGACGTGGCCGACGCTCGAGAATCGTTGCTGGTCCCCAAGTGAACCCTCATCCTGGCTGACTACAAGCGGAAGACTAACTCAAACATACAAAAGTTTAAAATTGAAATAAATTCATTAAACTCCAATAGTAAACTTTAAGAAAGTCTGAACAATACTCAAAAGAAAGTAGATACAGAAAAATCTTCAACTCTATCTATTTATGAAGCCTCTACTATTACAGAAAGATATCGGCAAAAGACCCACGCATCTCAAAACTACTGACTGTAAGGTAAAGGTAAAGTCCTCCAAAATATAAGAAGGCTCACCAAAGCTGACTGGAATATCACATGACCACAACGAAACACTTGTTGATGATCCTGAATACCTGTATCTGCATCATGAAACATTGCAGGCCAAATGGCTCAGTACGTGAAATGTACGATCATGTAAGGGGAATTCTATAACATAAACATAGGCTTGAACTTGATAAAAAGGAAACATACTTACCTCTTCTCAACTCACTCAACTAAACTCAATTCAAGAATATAATACTCAACTTAAGATTCTTAACTCAAGATACTCAAGGAGAAAACAACAATAAAAGATGCAATATATGGAAAACTTTTAAGGCAATAGATAATAACTCAATTGTATTGAAGAATACAATAATAACTCAATTTCTATATAAAAATACAATATAACTCTACGGGAGATTCTCTAACTGACAACCATCACTATGAGCTATGTGATGATACAACATCTAGCCCACGCTGCTAGAACTGTCCTATACTTTGTTGGGGTATAGAACCTCTCAACTAAGTGGATCCACTAGTCTATGCTAAAAAAAATTAAGAAATCATCTAAAAAGTATGACCCTTTCTACCCACGTTGGCTACATGGTTTATGGAGACTTGAGTTATCTAAACTCGTCCCCATATCAGTGCTCAATACTACTCTAAAAAATATACTCAGCTCATATTTTTAAAAAACATAACTCTTTCTGTGGTTTGAGATTAATACTCAAATTTTTTCTCTTAAAAGAGATGGTACTCAAACTACTCAAAACTCTTTTGGAAATCTCAGTTTTCTCTCATATTAAATGTAAAATCATTTACTCTTGGGAATACTTAGTTCTCATATATCATTTAAAGAGAATGAACTGAGGTCTACTCTTCCTCAACTTAGTGCTCAAGTCTTTAAAACAAGTTTTAAAATAATTTGTAAAAAAAAAAGACTTCTTAAAATAGGGTTCATGCCGAATTATGGACGTGTACGACTCAATTCAAGGTTTTCAATAACCATGCATAGAACTCAATAATTAGGAATATAATTTTTTAAAAGAAACATTAACTCGAATTCAAATCAACTTATCTCAAGAATACTCAAATCTAGGGGTAGAATCCTAGATTTCTCTTTTTACTGATTTGAAAAAAGATGTAGGGCGTGAGGATGAACTATTCCAACATTATGATTGCCTTACATACCTGGAAGAATAAGGTTCTTGAAGAATCTTAACGAAGAACTTGATTAGAAGCCTTGAAACTCTCGCTTGAAGGTAAACGATCAAGAAAACCTTTTTGAGATTCTTGAATTAGTTTCTTGAAATCTATATGGCCAAGAATTATGATTTTCATTAGTGATTCATAATTGTATGGAGGAATTGAGTTGAAAATAATGGAATTCTTGAAGAAAGACTTTCCTTGAAGAAGAATCTTGAAAAAGATTGAATGAATCTTGAAGGGAGTCTTCTACTTTGATTTTTCCTTAGGGTTATGCCCTAGGGTTTGAGAGAGAAGAGAATGTGCATTAAAATATGAAAATCTAATTGTTTTGAGCCTTTTATTTGTCAAGAAATTTGTTTAGGGTTTTCTTGGAGGTAAAAAAACAAAACGACCCTTTTTAATGTTTTTCCGTCGGCTAATTCGTAACAACAATGTATCAGGTTACTAAAATAGTCATAGATTTTTACTCAAAAGTTGGATTGACACGAAATTGACGGCATTAGAAAGTAGATTCAAATACCTTTAATTTGATAGGTTATGACCCACGTAACTTTTTATATGCTAAGAGATATAATCGTGACCCAAGTAGAATCTTACTTTAAAACTTAATCAATAAGGAAACTTCAAGAACACATATCAATAACACATCAAGAAATTAAATTGTTCAATATTTATGGATAGATTTGCAAAAGAAACTCATGATTGATGTGTGGGTGAAAAAACTCAACACTATGGAAGCTTACATACCTCAATGAACTAGGTTCTTGGCGAAATCTTAAATTTCTTGAACAAACGCTTGAAACTTTGAACTTTTTCTCCTCTTTAATCTTCTCTCTAAAACCCTAAATGCTTTTGGTGATGAATTAAACTGATTCTAATTAGTTTAGACCCTTAATTGGGTGTAATTCACGTTTAGAATAAGTGGGGCTAAGGAAAAGACTAAAATACCCCTCCTATTTTCGGGTAACTTTCCTTAAATGGACAACCTAACTTCAAAAAGACATATCGCCCTCATACAAATTCAAAAATTAGCAAACTTGCAGGCGTTGGAAAGAGGACTCAGAGATCTTTCATTTGATATCTTGTGGGTCTCCTAACTCATCCTGTATTGAATGATATGGTCGTTTTAAGTTAACCCAAAACTTAGAAGAACCTAGGAATGACTTGAATGAATTTTCTTTAATTCTTTTTGAAACTCAAGGTGCTATATCTAGAAATTTTAAATTAATTGGTAAAATCCTACTCACAACGAAGGATGGTTCGAGTCTTAGTTAAAAAAAATTCTGGGGTGTTACAATATCTCCCCCTTGGGATCATTCGTCCTCGAATGACGGTTGGACTAGGTATGGAACGGGGTTACTCTTATCATCTCTGCCATACCAACTAGAATTTACCCGCATTACTAGTCAGAACCAACTAAGGGCGTTCATTTAGCTATTTCTCATAGTAAAACCTCATTATCTTCTTCCTCCTCATTTATAACCTTAGACATAATTATCATACCATCATTATCATGATAAGATCATTAACCTTCTTTTTCTAACATTACTCTGTTACTAAAAAGTCCTTTGAAAAGATATCTCCCATATTCTTTTGAACTCATTACTATCTTATTCTCAGCACTTGACTTGATTTCCAATCTTATCATCTCCCCTTAAGTATAAAGCTGACACTTGAAGCCTATGGACCTATTCCAATATCTCTAAATGGTCTACATCCTCTTTTACTCTAACACTCGAGAGAAACTTATCTCATGACTACCGAACTCTCCATAAGCAGGTACTAAGACTTCTTTCTAAGGTGTTTATGTTAACCTCTTCTGATTAAATACCCCCTCGGAACACCTCATAATGCTCTTTTTACTGTTGTGACTTAGCCCCACTTCACTGCTTTTATCAAGAGGTTTAGGGTATCTCACTTGTACCTCTCATATTTATTGCACCTAATCACCTCAATTCCTCTCCTACTTTATGCCAAATTTTCTAGTTGAAATCTCAAGACAACATCATTACCCTCATGTTGCCATCCTTTTGATCAAGACACTCATGTCAAATTCAAGCTTAATGTTTATTACTAAACCCGAATATCAATATGATTGCTTGCTTACTATACTAACTTACAACTACTAGATGCAAATTTAGAAAAACTACTCGTCCACTAGGACCTTGTGACAAGTAGTCAATCCTTACCTCTTAGTCTCCATACTCACAAATTACCATCATATTCGACTTCGCAACTTAGGTACTACTTACTCACTTACTGCGCATTATCTCTCAAATAGTTCTATCATTCTTTGAATACCATGCGGTTTCCCCCTTCAAAATCCGTAAGCATAGCTTGGGTCTACCACCTCATGAATACTCTACTCGATTATTCAACATATGAATTTAGTCTTCTCTAACATGATAGGACATTGGCATCACTCTATTCTGGTTAAAAAATATACTATATCTCATCATGACTAGTAACTATTCCTCTTCCTTCTATCTAGAGCTCTCTGCAACATTATTATTCCTTATTTTACTCATAAGGGAAACTCATCACTTATAACTAACTTGATGCATGATTGCAATCACATAATCTTCCCAATCACCATCTCCTTTCCTTAGATTACTGAACCTTTATATACTTTCCTCTAATTCTGGGCACTTTCAGTACTACTTCTTATAATGTCAGAATTCATACTATCTTTTAGGGAGAAAATACTACCCAAGTTCTAAACATACCATCCTCTTAAAGGTCTTAGCTGAATATGGTTTAGGGAAGAGTGTATACCTCGCTTTTAGCTCAAACACACGATTCATATGAACATGAGTGCATTCCTTTAAAACTCAACACTTAACTCACTCATGGGCTTTTCTCAATCCCCTCTAGAGTCTTATGACTTCCTCAAGACTCTTGCTAAGAGCAACTAATCGATAAAAGACTGACTTTTCTTTTCAATCACCTCTAGTATGACGGGTAGTCGAATGAATATGAGAAACACACGAGTATGAATAAAACTCTATGACATAGTTCTATTGCACGATTAAGAGTGTGAACGAAGTGAGATAGTTCCTAAATGTTGCAGCCTCTTAATTATAGATGTGGTGTGCTTCACACCGATAACTAGGACTCTACAGACACGGGTTCATAGACACGCTAAGAATATTGAACTTTGTGTTTTGATACCAAGTTTGACACGACCCGAGCCTACACCCTGGATGTGGCCAGCACTCGAGAACCATTGCTGGTCCCCAAGCGAACTCTCATCTTGACTGACTTCAAAAGGAAGACTAACTCAAGCATACAAAAGCTTAAAAATGAAATAAATTCATTGATTTACAATAGTGAACTTTAAGAAAGTCTGAACAATACTCAAAAGAAAGTAAATACAGAAAACTCTTCAACTCTGTCTATCTATGAAACCTCTACTATTACAAAAAGATATCGGGACAAGAACCATGAAATCTCAAAACTATTGACCGTAAGGTAAAGGTAAAGTCCACCAGAATATAAGAAGACTCACCAAAGCTGACTGGAATATCACATGACCTCAACAAAATGCCTGTTGATGATCCTGAATACTTGTATCTGCATCATGAAATGATGCAGGCCAAATGGCTCAGTACGTGGAATGTACAAGCATGTAAGGGGAATTCTATAACATAAACATAGGCTTGAACTTAATAAAAATGAAACATACTTACCTCTTCTTAACTCACTCAATTAAACTCGATTCAAGAATATGATACTCAACTAAAAGGTACTCAACTCAAAGGTAATCAACTCAAGATACTCACGGATAAGCAACAATACAAGATGCAATATATGAAAAACTTTTTAAAACAGTAGAGAATAACTCAATTGTATTGAAGAATATAATAATAACTCAATTTGTATATTAAAATACAATATAATTTTATGGAAGATTCTCTAACCAACAACCATCACTATAAGCTATGTGATGATATAACGTGTCGCCCATGCTACCATAACTGTCCTATACTTTGTCAGGGTATAGAAACTCTCAACTAAGTGGATCCACTAGTCTACGCTAAAAAGAATTAAGGTATCATATAAAAATTATGACTCTTTCTACCCACGTTGGCTACATGGTTTATGGAGACTTGAGTTATTTGAACTCGTCCCCATATCAGTGCTCAATACTACTCCCAAAAATATACTCAGCTCATATGTTTAAAAACATAACTCTTTCTGTGGTTTGAGATTATTAGTCAAAATCTTTCTCTTAAAAGAGATGGTACTCAAACTGCTCAAAACTCTTTTGAAAATCTCAATTTCCTCTCATCTTAAATGTAAAATCATTTTTTTTGGGAATACTTAGTTCTCATATATCATTTAAAGATAATGAAATCAACTCTACTCTTCCTCAACTCAGGGCTCAAGTATTTAAAACAAGTTTTAAAACAATTTGTGAAAAAAAGACTTCTTAAAATAGGGTTCATGCCGAATTATGGACTTGAACGACTAAATTCAATGTTTTAAATAACCATGCATAGAACTCAATAATTAGGAATATAATTTTTAAAAGAAACATGAACTCAAGAACTCAAATTAACTTATCTCAATAATACTCAAATCTAGGGGTAGAATCCTAGATTTCGATTTTACTGATATGAAAGAAGATGTAGGGCGTGAGGACGAACTAGTCCAATACTATGATAGCCTTACATACCTGGAAGAACAAGGTTCTTGAAGAATCTTGAAGAAGAACTTGATTAGAAGTTTTGAAAGCTTAGCTTGAAGGTAAACGATCAAGAAAACCTTTCTTGAGATTCTTGAAATCTCTATGGCCAAGAATTATTATTTCATTAGTGATTCATAATTGTATGGAAGAATTTAAGTTGAAAAGAATGGAATTCTTCGAGAAAGACTTACCTTGAAGAAATCTTGAAAAAGATTGAATGAATCTTGAAAGGAGTCTTCTACTTTGATTTTTTCTTAGGGTTTTTTCCTAGGGTTTGAGAGAAAAGAGAATATGGATTAAAGGATGAAAATATGATTTTTTTGAGCCTTTTATTTTATCAAAAAATTCGTTCAGGGTTTTCTTGGAGGTAAAAAATAAAAACGACCTTTTTTAATATTTTCCCGTTGGCTAATTCGTAACAACACTATATCATGTTACTAAAATAGTCATAACTTTTTACTCAGAAATTGGATTGACGCAAAATTAGTGGCGTTGGAAAGTAGATTCAACTACCTTTAATTTGATAGGTTATGACCCACGTAACTCTTTATATTCGAAGAGATATGGTCGTTTAAAGTTGACCTAAGTAAAATCTTACTTCAAAAACTTAATAGATAAGCAAATTTCAAGAACACATATCAAGAACTCATCAATAAATTAAATTGTTCAATATTTATGGATAGATTCGCAAAAGAAACTCATGATTGACGTGTGGGTGAACAAACCCGACACTATGGAAGCTTACATACCTCAAAGAACTAGGTTCTTGGCAAAATCTTTAATTTCTTGAACGAACGCTTGAAACTTTGAACTTTTTCTCCTCTTGAATCTTCTCTCTAAAACCCTAAACGTTTTTGGGGATGAATGAAACTAATTCTAATCAGTTTAGACCCTTAATTGGGTGTAATTCGCGTTTAGAATAAGTAGGGGTAAGGAAAACACTAAAATACCCCACCTATTTTCGGGTAACTTTCCTTAAATGGACAACCTGACTTTAAAAAGGGATATATCCCTCATATGAACTCAAAAATTAGCAAACTCTGTGGCATTGGAAAGAGGACTAAGAGATCTTTCATTTGATATCTTGTGGGTCTCCTAACTCATCTTGTACTGAAAGTTATGGTCGTTTTAAGTTGACCCAAAACATAGAAGAACCTAGGAATGACTTGAATGAATTCTCTTTAATTCTTTTTGGAACTGAAGGTGCTATATCTAGTGACCTGACCTTAATACTTAAGAAATTTTAAATTCCTTGGTAAAATTCTATTCCTAATGAAGGATGGTTCGAGTCTTAATTCAAAAAATTTCTGGGGTGTTACAAGTTCAATCCTTAGTAGTTGATCTTGATAGGATGGTCTCAAGGAGAAACTCACTTGGAGAGATGAACCTCGTCTCTAGAAATCATACCTCAAGCTTCTTCTTTTCCTACTCCTCCTCTTTTTTCTTCTCCTTCTTCTCCTCTTCTGCTCCTTCTCCTTATTCTCCTTCTCCTTCTCCTTCTTCTCCTTATTCTCCTTCTCCTTCTCCTTCTTCTGCTCCTTCTTCTGCTTTTGCTCCTTCTACTCCTCCTTCTCCTCCTTCTTCTCTTCCTCCTCCTCCTCCCTCTCCTCCCCCTCGTGCTCCTCCTTCCCCTCCTGCTCCTGCTCCTCCTCCCCATCTCCTCCCCCTCCTCCTCCTCCTCCTCCTTAAGAATTTTAAACTATTCGTTAAACTTAGTTAATTAATTGATGGATAATTAATTTAGTTTGTGACTAATGGACTAAGTCCGAAAATTATTTAAATCTTTATATCACTTGACCCATATATTAAATTTAAGTAGAAATGGTTTAATAGGTTATAAATAAACGCAAGAACTGATGGGAATAGTGTAGCGACTCTTTCAAAACGGTACCCCTACTTAAATAAGAAATCTAATTAAAATACTCGCGACATTCAAAACCAATTAATGAGGCATACTGATTTTAATCTAGTAGAGGGATTAGATTCATAACGAACTCAAAAAAAAATCTAGGCAACTAACCGACCAGATCTTCATGCATCTATTAACCTCACACTCGAGGTGAAATAACAAGAATATTACACTTTCGAGTACCAAAATCAGCCAACTCATGCTTCACACAACTTTCAGGACATATAGCAAATTAGTATATTACAAAACTTGGGTTTACACACCCCAAAAAGATAAAAAAAAATGTATAGCCATTCTTATATTACAACCCATGGTGACATGAACCAAATCAGCCCCCAAAATCTCATGTAAATATACAACACAAAGATCATGTCCAAGTCCCAAGGTTTATACAAACTATAGATGCCTATATGCAAATGTGATCTTCATTAAGGCTTTCAAAATCTCCATCATCAATGGCCAGCTTCAAGCATTATCGCGAACAACCCCTACGATAGAAACAACTATCGCTAAGCATATAGCTTAGTGGTGTGCAAACTATAGGTTTGGAGCCCTCAAATTCACCAAGTTATCATTCTCAAGTCAAGGGCAGCACGATCGAAACAAAATCAGTAAATCAAGTAACCAATATACAAGGAGTATCAAGTTCAATATTTAAAGGTCCAAATGTTAAGAAAGCTCATAACACAACTTTTCAAGAGATTCAATAACAAGGCTCACCCAATATACACATCGTGTCGTCACACCAGGCACGAGCAGGTGTCAAAAAGGATCAAAACCTAATAATCAAGAGAACCAAGAACCGTATTAAAAATGGCTTTCTAGTTTGTACTTAAAATGGACAACTTCCATTCTTAAGACGGACTAAAAATCCAGAGTCAAGATGGCGAATGATCCGAACTAAGAGGCATGCCAAGAGTAACAAAGTCACAGCCACAAGAAGGACAAGGTCCCAACAAGAGTGCCAAGTGATCAAAAAGTCCGTACAAGGGGGCGAGTTACATAAGCGTCTTTAATGTATTAAAGAATACCAATACGACAATGCAAAGTGACAAGAGGTAACCAAGGTACCAAGATAACTTTCAGATATACCAGTAGGTAAAAAAGAGTACAAGTATAATTTTATACACAAACCTCAATTCTTTAGCACAAAAATAGTCCAACACAACTTCACGAGTTCAAATCGTAGACCAACCAGCGTATCAAAGTCTTCAACTCGTACACGAGGATATACAACCTTTAAAAAATGAATTCAATCGCTTATTTACTTTCTAGTAGCTCAATAATGATGGCGTAACACAGGGTTATCATCACAAGTAAGCCTAACTTGTACAAATACGACTATACTCCCGAAACACAAATTCTGCCCAATAAAAGCACTTGATCTCGCAACCTAGATTTGAAACAGGAAACGACCAAAATGGAATTTATATCCTTCGTAAAAGATGTAGGTACATCTTTTAAGCTTGCAACTAATCAAGAATCACCGCAAAATACGCTTTGTACAAAAAGATATAAACAAAACACTAACAGTTGAACATACAAGATTTCAAATTCCAGAATCTGGACAGAACATATCATAGGTTTCGTCCCTTATTTCGTAGTCCTAATAGCTAAATTAGAGTTTACCATAAACATAAGAGTTGTAGGTATAGGAATCAGCTTTCCAAAACATATTTATTCACCTCAAAAGAAGTTATACAGAACGAGATATTCTAAAATTACTAAACACTACCCAGCTTCAAAAAAACAAGTTTTGATTACTCACCAAAAGGTAGGATGTCTCGACTTCCAGCTAGAAGGACCAAGGTTTTCTCTTTTGATTTTGATGAAAAACTGGTTAGAAAATGTTCTTATGTTCTTGGACTTCAGTTCCAAACGAAAATCACAAGAGGAGGTGTGATAATATAGTCTAATGAGTGATGCTTAGTCACATATACAACTGTCCCTAAAGGGTGCTGCCCCATTTTATTGTGTGCTGCCCTAAATGTATACATATACACCTATATGTATATAATTGTTACGAACACTTTCAATTCATATGTAATTTTAATTAGAAAAAAATTACGTAAATACCCCCATACAATACCTTAAATTACGAGCACAATCTATTTTAAACAAGGTTGTATATATCACAAAATTTCAAGTTCCCAAAATAAGAGTAAAACATATTGTAGTAATTAAGAAATGATACATCGACATGCAAGAGTTGATCTAGTATTTTAGGGGTGTTACAAATGGAGCCACGACAACATTATCCTTTCGAAGTGAAGGTTCTCAATTTGTGCGTCAGGTTAGTATTTGAAGTCATAAATTAATATAGTGACCATTTGATATTAGGATGGGTTGAATTGATTTGGTCAATTACGTGGTAGGTGATGACATAATATTTGGATATTAAATTTCAATGGGTAATGATGGCCTAATGATTGGCCATGAGAGCCAGTCATTGGTGGGAGGGATATAAAGTGATTAAAGCAATGTAATTAGGTTAGGTTCTTTCACAATTATTTTTGCAGTGCGTTACTGAGTTCATAACTTAGTCGGGGTTGAATTTTATATTTTTGGTTATCACATTATGATTTAAGTTTTGATATATTAAGATAGGTAGTTAAATATTACATGTATTGTATTATATGAATAGAATTATATTTATGATATTTTAAAGAATTAAAACCTAACTCTAGGCTTAAAATTTAGAGAATATGAGAGTTGATATGTTAATTGGAGATTAGGAACTTGACTACATGTTTGAGTGAGTTTTTGGGCCTAGACTACACACCTAGTAATATGGGTGTTGTTAGTTTTAAAATCATATTGTGATTATTTATTTGAATAGATTGTATTGATTTGGAAGTCCAACAAAAGAAGAAGGCTCAAGTCCGGAGTAATTGCTCAATTGTTTGAGTGGATTTCTAAACCCTTGTTAAGTGTATAAAATCGTGTATTTCCTTATGATTGTGTTGGGGAGTAATGACACTTGGTGATGGGTTGACTTGTCCGTATTGTATAATTCTAATGTTTAGAAGTTTACTTGCTGAGTACCGTATGACTTGGTACTCACCCCTTTCTTCTACATTTCTGTAGGTTACTAGCCTGGACCTTCGTGATATTTTCTCTTCTCTTCTTGTCCGAGACTTCTTGTGGAGGTTTGTGAGGTAGCTGCTTGTTATCTCAACATACCTTTTTTCTCCTTATTTATGATCTTGTTTTATTCTAGAAACAATGTCATTTGAGACTGGTATTTTCTTTCAATTTTGTTATAAAACATTATAGGCTTGTACACGTGACAATCAAGTTTAGGGGTATATTTAAGTCGATTATGAATTTCCGCATTATATTAAAGTATTAGAATTTTATTTATAGTTTATTTCCACACTTTATCGTAATGGCTTAGTATTAGGCTGACTTGTCGTAGTGGGATACGATGAGTGTCATCATGTCCATTTTTGAGTCGTGACAGAAAGTATCTAGTATATTATAGAAGTTGCATCGTTACATAAAACTTTAAACTTTTTCAATAAAAACAACGATAGATGAATAAAATTTAATGTATTATTTATAGAATCTTTAATTTGATTTAAGATCACTTTATGATCAATCACTAATTTCTTATCTAATTTTATAGAGCTAGCAAAAAGTGTATCTTGTGATATAACATTTTCTTAGATTAAAATAAACAAAAAATAACATGAAATTCATACTTAAATTTTTTTTATACTCAATATAAATATACAAAAAGAAAAAATATTATGGAACACAATTCATAGCCAATGAAGAAGGAATACGAAAATATATGTTCATACTTTATTCACTCTAAGGTTCCATTTGATTGAAATCTCTTGTCACCAACACTTTACTTTTTCCATTCATTTTTACTTACATATCTATTAAAAATATTTATGTGATGAAAATAGTAAGAGGAAAATACGAATATGAATTGATGGATGATTTTCTACAATTTATTCACCAACTCTTTCTTATGTGGTACCTCGAATTTCATTGATTTTTGAACTTAATCAACTGTTGCAAATGTCATTTGAGACTTTTTAAGAAGAATACGAGTAGAAAACTTAAAAAACCGTAGATTAAAAGTGAGAAAAAACCCTTCTATTTAAAGCTAAAAAATAGTAGTATGAATAGGTACCTTATCAGAAAAGTCATTGCTCATTGAAAACGTCATTGCTCATCGAAAAAGTCACAACCCTTTGAAGAAGTCGGAACTCATCGGAAAAGGCACAACCCTTTGGAAAAGAAACAACCCTTTGAAAAATCCACAATCCTTCGAAAATGTCAGAACTCATCGGAAATGTCACAACCCCCCAAAAAAGTCACAATCCTTCGGAAAAGTCACAACTCATTGAAAAAGTCACAAATTTTTAATGTGAAAGGTATCTACATTTAATATAATAGAATTAATTAATCATATAAATAAAAAAAATAAATTGAGTATTTTAAATTGAGGATATTATTGTAATTAAATATTTAAGTCTGGGAGTTCATGCTTTTAAGGTAGTGTGTGTATATATATATATATATATATATATATATAGATATAGAATAGATAGATAGATAGATAGATATAGATATATATTTAAAATAAAGTAATAAGCTTACAACAAATATAACCATGTTTTTGTTTACATAAAAACTAGCCAAAAGTCATAGAAAATACACATTGACTATACAAAATAATTTGTCAAAGACATAGAAAGTATATACTGAATATACAATATAGCTTATCTATATATGAACTATACACTGAGTATACATTATGATACACTCAAAAAGTTGAATATAACTTAACTATACATGAAACATACACTGACTATACATGAAGTATACGTTGACGAATTCAATCTTGATCAACTCAAAATCATCTCTAAACAGTCCTAAATTTTAGATATGAATTCCTCTCAATGTTTTAAATTTTTTTTATATATAATTCACTCGAAATAATTCAGGTTTATTGTACATCGAATTTAAAGAAAAAAACAAAGAAGAAGAATGAAGAAGAAGCAACAGGAACAATAACCATTAATGATGATTGAAGGGAAGAATAAGCAACAACAATAACCATTAATGACAAAATTGAAAAGAAGAAGAAGCAGAACAACCATTAATGGCGAAAATAAAAGAAAGAAGAAGAAGAACAACCATTTATGATAACATTGAAAGGAAGAAGAACAAAATATTTGGCCAATTTTGATAATTTTGATAATTTTGAAAATTGGGCAAATTTTTGTGTAAAATAAAAATCCGAGTGGGTACTTCACATTATTTTCTCAAAATAATTGTAATATTAATTTTACCTTTATTAATTAAGAGTAATGCAAAGTATATAAAATATTGTGTTCCAAAAGGGATGAATTACCTATTCGTTTCAAATTACATTTTGTTAAGTGTGATGTAATGCCTTTTAATGTCATTAACAATTCACATACATTTCTTAGAAATTAATTCTTTTCTTTGAAACTCGTGTTTTTAAAATCCTATATAAAGATGTATCTTGAGTAAGCATAAGATCACACTACCAACATAAACAAAAAGAAGATAAAAACTTTTTCCTCTTTTTTTCTTATTCTTAGAATATTTTTGGGCAATTGGTTTTGAACAACCTCCAAACTCACAGCCACGAGTGCACGTGTTTGATAGTAACTGTGGAACCTTGGGGAGCGACCGACTACAACAATTTGCACCGGAGTCGAGCCAAAATCGCTTTCAAGGCAGTGGCTTGCCACAACACAGTATTTGTGATAAGTTATTTACTACTTTATAATTTCAATCTAATATCAATATTGTAGTATTTTCCCCAATAATTTGAAAGCGATTTTACTAACATACAATATTGATAAATAACTATTTCTTTGAACAAAACTTTTTCTGATTTGTCAAAACTTGAGCCTTTGGATGGAAACAGTTTTAAACGTTGGTCACAAAAACTCTTAATTTTCTTTGAACAATTAGAAGTTGATTATGTTTTATTTAACGACTCTTCTATGAATAGTTCTAATACTACTATTGATTCTAGTAATGCTAAGGTTGTTGATGATGTTACTAAAAAGAAGTTTGAAAAGGATAACAGAACTGTGAGAGGACACTTGCTAAATCTTATGATTAATTCTTTATTTGATTTATTTGTTACTTATAAATCTGCCAAAGAAATATGAGATATTTTGGAAAATAAATATGGTGCTAATGATGCAGGAAAGAAAAAAATATGTTGTCGGTCAATGGTTTAAATTTCAAATGGGTGATAATAAGCCAATAATGGAATAAGTTCACGAATATGAGAACTTGACTGCTGATTTTCTCAACGAGGATATGAAGACGTGTGAGATATTTCAGTCTAATGTTCTGTTTGAAAAATTCCCACCATCTTGGAGTGATTATAGAAATTAATTAGAACATATGAAAAAAAAATTAACTCTCCAAGAACTTATTAGTCATATGAGAAATGAAGAGACGAACTGTCTCAAAGATAAGATGGAAGCACTTTCTCTTAATTCTTCTAAAGCTAATCTTATTGAATCTTCCGGTACTGTTGTGAAAGACGCGTTCAAAGGCAAACAGAAGAAAGTCTCGAAAAAGGAACATATGAAGAAGAAAAATAAATTCAACAAGATGGAGAGCCAAATTCAAAAAGTTAAGGGTCCTTGTTTTGTTTTTGGAAAAGTTGGTCACAAGGTTGCCAAGTCTATCAAAGAAAAGGGCAGGACTCAAAGCATGAAGGACAAAGTGATGTCAAAGCTCATCTTACTGAGGGCAATGAAGTGATTGTTATTGTAGTCGTAGAGGCAAATCTGGTGGTTAACAAAACTGAATGGGTGCTAGACACAAGCGCTTCAAGGCATTTTTTTGCCAATAAGAATTTATTCCATGACTTTGAGGAGTCCACTAATGGCGAGTGTGTATATATGGATAACTCCACCACTGCTGTAGTAATGAGTAAACAAAAATGTTTACTTAAATTAACTTCTAAAAAGACATTATCCTTGAACAATGTTTTGTATGTTCCCTCTCTCCATAGAAACTTAGTTTCCGGAGTACTTCTCAATAAAGTAGGTCTTAAACTTATTTTGAAGCTAAAAAATAATTATTTCTCATGGAGGAGACTTTGTTGGGAAGGAATATCTTAGTGGGGATTATTTGTATTGAACACTGTTCAAGAGATTGTGAAAAATGCAAGTATTTCAAACTCTGTGTATATTGTTGAGTCCATTAATTTATGGAATGGTAGACTAGTTCATGTTAATATTGCTTCTATTAGAAGACTTAGAAAAATGAAATTAATTCCTCTGATAAAAACTGATGATTTTTTCAAATGTCCTGTGTGTAGAAGAAAAACATGCCATGAAACCTTTCAAATCAGTTATTAGTAGAAAGACCGAATTACTTGAACTAACACATTCAGATTTAGAAGATTTCAAGAACACTGTTAGAAAAGATGAAAAAAGTATTATATTACTTTTGTTGATGATTTTTCTAGATACACTAAGGTATATCTTCTTGATCTAAATATGAAGCGAAAAACATGATTTTGAAATTCAAAGCAGAAGTGGAAGATCAATTAGACAAAAAAAATCAAGAGATTTAGATCTGATAGGGGCCGTGCATATAGTACTATTAGAAGATTTTTGTGAGAAAAATGATATTATACATGAGGTTAGTGCTCCCTATACTCCCCAACAAAATGGTGTAGCTGAACGGAAAAATAGAACCCTTAAAGAAATGATGAATTCTATGCTTTTAAGCTATCTGACAATATGAGGAGAGAAGCAGTCTTATTTGCATGCTATATTCTTAATAGAGTCCCTCATAAGAAGTTAGATAAGATCTCATATGTGTTGTTGAAATGATTTACTCCTAACTTGAAATTTTTGAAAGTGTGTGGGTGTTTGGCTTAGGTTGGCCTACCTGATTTTAAACGCGTAAATGTTGGTTCTAAGACTTCTAATAATGTCTCTATTGGTTATGCTCGAAATATTGCTGCTTAAAGATTTATGTCTCTAAGTGATCATTCTATTTGTGAATCTAGAGATGCAGAATTTTTTGAGCATATTTTTCCTTAGAAAAATAATATGCCGAGTGATGTGCAAAATAATGCTTATGCATCTATGTCAAACAATTCTCATGTTTTGCCTTCTTCTAATGTTATTTCTAATGAGCATGAAAATGAACTCAGAAGGAGTAAAAGACGTAGAACTAAGTGAAGTTTTGGTCCTGATTTTATCACTACTTTCCTAATTGAAAATTTTGATATTAATATTTTAAATGATGAATCAATTTCTATCTATTTAATAGAAGAAGACCCTAAGACTTATGATGAAGCAATGAGATCTATAGATGTTATATTTTGGAAAGAGGCTATTAGAAGTGAATTAGACTCGATAGTTTCTAATCACACTTGAGACTTGTATAATTTACCTAAAGGTTGTAAGCCCATAAGTAGGAAGTGGATAATTAAGAAGAAATTGAGACTTGATGGTACAATTGAAAAATATAAGACTAGATATGTGATTAGGGGTTTTAACCAAAAGAAAGGTGTTGATTACTTTGATACTTATTCTCCCGTGACTAATATAGCGACCATTAGAACTCTTATTGATTTACCTGCTATTCATGATTTAGTGGTACATTAAATGGATGTCAAAACAACATTTCTAAATGGTAATTTAAAGGAAGAAATCTATATGACTCAAACTGAAGGATTTGTGATTCCAGGACAAGAGGATAAAGTATGCAAATTGAGAAAGTCGTTGTATGGACTAAAACAAGAACCTAAGCAATGGTATAAGAAATTTAATATCACATTAGCGGATAATGATTTTGTTGTAAATTCATCCGAGACCTGTGTTTATTCTAAGATGATAGGTTCAGATTTGTGATTGTGTGTTGATATGTAGATGACATGTTAATCTTTGGTCCTAATGTGAATGTTATTACTGAGACCAAGAACTTTTTGTCTTCTAAATTTGAAATGAAAGACCTTGGTGAAGCAGATGTGATTTTGGGAGTTAAAATCAAAAGAACTGCTAATGGTTTCTCCTTGTGTCAGTCTCATTACATTGAAAGGATGTTGAAAAAGTTTGATTGTTTTGATGTAGTTCCAGTGAAAACTCCTTATGATCCTAGCATACACTTGAGAAAGAATAAAGAATCTAGTGTTTCTCAAACTGAATATGCTAACGTAATTGGGAGTGTAATGTTGCTTATGAACTATACTCAGCCTGATATAACTTATGTTGTTAGTAGATTGAGTAGATATACTCATAATCCTAGCAGCGAACACTGGAATGCTCTTCATCGCTTGCTAAGGTATTTGAGAGGTACTATGAATTGGTGTTTGCACTTTAATATTTCATGTTGTTTTAGAAGGTATTTGTGCTGCAAACTGGGTAACTGATAATGATGAAGTTAGCTTCACCAGTGGCTATGTGTTTACTTTGGGTGCAAGTGCTATTTCGTGAAAGTCTTCCAAATAAACTTATATAACACGTTCTATCATGGAATCTGAATTTATTGTTCTCAAGTTGGTAGGACAGGAAGCTGAGTGGCTGAGAAATCTTTTGGCGGATGTGCTATTGTGGGGAAGACAGGCTTCATCGGTCTCTCTTTATTGTGACTCACAAGTAACAATTGAAATTACTAAAAATAGTGTGTACGATGGGAAAAAGAGACATATTTGCGTCAGACATGGTGCAGTAAAACAATTGTTTAAACTGAATGTTATTTCCTTGGAATATGTAAGGTCTGAAAGAAATTTGTCGGATCCTATGACCAAAGGCTTGACAAGGAAAATAATCCTTGAAACATCGAGGGTGATGGACTAAAGCCCATTGATTGAGGTAATGTGGTGGACCTGTTAGGCCTTAATACACACCACACTTTCTATCCCTATGGTGTGAGGTATTGTTTTATAAGGTTGATCTTATTTTGCTCTTAATGATTCTATAGCCTTAAGTTGGTCTATTTGAGATAGACTTGATGGAATCACCTACGTGAGTATAAAGGTGTGGTCGCCTTTTATGAAAGACTTGGGTCATCTTTCTAGAGCACTCATAAGACCCAAGGTGTGTGTGCATGACCATAAAAGCACTTTGTTTATATCATGGAGGTTGCTTAAAATTTAAGAATATAGTATGTGTTATGGAGGTCTCAATTTATATCCATTCAGTTCTAAAGTACTTCACTTTGTCGATATTAAGTTGTTGCCCCATTTAACTATATGTTAATTCAAATTGAAATATATTGACACTTAAGTACATGTTCCTTTCTTTTGCCCAAAATTTGTTCTTACTCTTTTTCTTTGCATTAGTGGGTGATTGTAATATTACTTTTACCTTTATTAATTAAGAGTAATGCAAAGTGTATAAAATATTACATTACAAAAGGGATGAAGTACCTATCCGTTTCAAATTACATTTTGTTAAGTGTGATGTAATAACTTTTAATGTCAATAACAGTTCACATACGTTTCTTAGAAATTACTTCTTTTCTTTGAAACTCCTATTTTGAAAATCCTATATAAAGATGTATCTTGAGTGAGCATAAGACCACACTACCAACATAAACAAAAAGAAGAGAAAAACCTTTTATTCCTTTCTTCTTATTCCTAGAATATTTTTGGGCAATTGGTTTTGAGAAACCTCCAAACTCTCAGCCACGAGTGCACGTGTGTGAGAGTAAATGTGTAACCTTGGGGAGCGATCGGCTACAATGATTTGCACTGGAGTTGAGCCGAAATCGCTTTCAAGGCAGTGGCTTGCCATGACACAGTGTTTGTGATAAGTTATTTACTACTTTATAATTCCAATCTAATATCATTATTGTAGTAAATTTCCCAAAAATAATAACTCATTTTAAAAAAATAAGTCTCTTATTACATAAAGGGCCGATCCAACACTTTTTAGTTGCAAGACATGGCCCTTCAAGTACATTGTTTACCATCGACGACTTCTCCATTTGTTGTAGTACTACCATCGACATCTTCCCCTTTTCATGTAGCCCTTCGATCCTCCTTCTCTTCTTCCTCTTCTTCTTCCTCCTCTCCTTCCTCCTCTTCTCCCTCTTCTTCTCTTTCTTCTGAAAAATTTGATGTATTGCAAAAGACTTGAAACATCAAAAGGAATTCATATTAAAAATTAGGACTGTTTAGCTTAGTTTTTGAGTTGGTGGAGATTGAATTGTTAGAGTATACTTCATGTATAGTCAATGTATATTTCATGTATAGTTAAATAATATTATGCTTTATGAGTGTATCATAATATATAATTAGTGTATATATTTTTTAAATGTTTTTTGGCTATATCTATTGTAAACTAATTAATTTATTCTATATATTTGAAACTATTTCTTGAATAAAAAGGGTAACCATCTGAGTTTTTTTCCCTTTTAAACAATTCATATATGTATTACTTTAAAAGCATTAATTCCTAAACTTGAAGTTAAATTATGAAAAAATTCTTCTTCAGAAATTAATTATTCTATTTATTATTTTAAAATCCCTGCACATAAACACCCCCTAACCGAATGGATGTGTTCTTTGCTAAAGAAAACCCTAACTTCTTAGAATTAATTTATTAAGTGACTTTTCATAATAGCTACAATCATAATCCTTTTTTAAAAAATCGTTATTTCTTGTTTATGCAAAAGTTGCTTTGCAAGTTCTCTTTCCCTTCTCTTACAATATGTTGCACATAAGTACTGCATTTTTTATTAAGTTGCTAAGTTCTCAAATACCTTGTGATATGTGGAAGCTGAGCATATTTTCATAAACCTAATTAACTAAAGACTAATTATCAGTTTCTCATTATATATTCTTTGAATAGTATTACTAGATATTTTGTGTTAAACAATTTTTACTTATATCTATCGAGAGATACGATTGTATATGTTGATATACACACAAGTGAACAGAGCAAGACAATTATCGCCTTAAATCTTTTATTTCCTCTACTTAATTTATTTTTCAAAAAAAATGGACACCTACAAATCCCAATTGTCACAATATTAATAGTGGAAACTAATGCCCTTCTGCTGATTTTAATTATTCACACATAGAGATCCACCATATATGCCAAGAATAAGATCACCACGAAGGATTCTCTTCCTTCAAGAAATCTAAGGTGATACAGAATTGTCGAATACAAATTTTTCTTTTCTTTTCAATTTTGGTACTTATGCTTCTTTTAATTTTTGAATTTATAATTTTTTTATTATTTTATAGATGTGGATGAAATATTCTTTGCCAAAGAATAATGTATTAATGATAGTTTGATACTATTGAAGATTGAAAACTAACATCATCTAGCAAACTGCCTTAGGCCTCATTTATTTGCACTAAATGAATGTTTGAATCTTAATCATTCAGATTTAGCTCATTAAGTGTGTTTGATTTTAAAGTACGATCTTAATCATTCAAATTTATCTCATTTAGTCCATTCGTTTCTTTCTTTAAAAAGCCTCTGAATGGATCTGAAAGACCTGGAAGAATAAGATCTTTAGGACAGTCTTAACAACTTTCAGACTTATTAATATGCTATAAAAAATCACATGGCTTCTCTTTTTGTGCGACTTGCTTTCTTCTATCGGCAAACTTTCTCTCTTTTCTCAACAAAACACAATTTTTTTCTTTTGAATGGTAAGTTTGCATAATCCTTACAAATAGTTTTTATATTATCAATTTTCTTGGGGTGTATTGATGTTTATCAAGAACTATGGTTATATTAATATTTTTCTGTTGTATTGATATTTATCAAGAACTCAAGGTTTTTGACTAAAAAATAGTAGCCATGATTAAAAACAACAACTATGTATACATATTTGAGATCTCTTATTAAAATTTATTTTAGGCCATTAATTTTATTGAGACACTTTAATCATCAAAATCGCTTGTGGACTACACTAAGATATACTATTGTGATTAAACTATTCTGATGTCTAATAGTGAATTTGATAAGTACATAAATGTTAGTATTATTCAATTAGTTTCTTCACCATTTTGATGCAAAAAATTTACTTTCCTATTAAAAGTATGATCTTTTATATTTTTATATTTCACGACCAAAAAACGAACGTGATGACACTTGTCTTTTTCCACCAAGAAAAGTCAGACTCAACCAGACGAAAATAAAAGATATACGAACATATAAAGCAAGGACAAGACAAAGATGGAAACATATTCATTCTAAACAATACCTTAAAATCTGGTTGTCACGTGTACAATCCACTAATGGAAATACCAAATTCGAAAGATTAATACAAGTCTCAGTCTTTGTTTCTCAAGTAGAACAAAACTTAAAGAAAAGAAAAAGAAGGTCTGCCAGGATGACAAGTAGCTACCTCTCAAATCCTTCCACAAACCTCGACTGTTAGGAGAAGAAGAAGATCAAATGGGTCCGGGCTCGGAACCTACAAAAGTGTAGAAGCAAGAGGTGAGTACCAACAACACGGTACCCAAATATCAACCTAGAAAATAAGGCATCTAGCTAGAAAACAGACACCCCTTACACTCCAATCGAACCTCCTTAAACTACAACATTCTTAGAAATCAGCCCAACCTAGCAATTCTACAATACACTGCTCACAGGGCCCGCTACTCATATTTCAATCTTCACAATTCAACAATCAAACAAACCAAATAAGTCAATCTCAGTGTCAAGTAGTTCACTTACACACACAAGTACATCATTTACAATTAATAAATAAGTAACGCAAAATCATCAAAAGTATCAAGTCACAATTATCAATCTCTCACTGGAACCATTTCCCATCGACAAAATATCACTAAAAAAAAGTATTTCCAATCAGCTTTATATCAACTCACTAGCTGGAACTATTTATCATCAGCTTTATATCACTAGCCGGAAACATTTCCCATTGGATTTATATTCACTTGTCGAAAATGACCTCGACAACACACAACTCATCGGTAAAGACCTCTGCATCATGAATCATCATATGTCTCATCACAGTGTTCATATAAATGCACACAAGCTATATCACAACACACGAAAAAGACAACAAATCATAAAATTCAAGTCCACATTCCGCTTCCAAGCATTTCATCAAGCAATCCACAAGGGTCACAATAAGGCAATTCACATCATCAAGTTCATCACGCATACTTTTCAATTTCAACCCATTTTTATTTATTTAGATGTAACAAGTGGACAATTAAACCCTTCACCTCATCCCCATTACTCCCAACACACAATCAATGAAGGAAGTACACAAATTCTACTAGAATACAAGGTTTAGAAAGTCAGTTGCCTTAAATCAATCAACAATCACTCTAAGTGTTGAGTCTTCCCCTTTCAAATCACTTCTAAAGCCACACAATCTAAAATAATCAAGTATTTACTATCACTCATCGGAAACAACAATTCTCACATCAATCATGTAAAGAAATAGGTCAATCAACTCAAAACTAAATTTCAAAATTGAGGTTTGAATCTGAAAAACAATAATTGAAAATGATGTTTAAGGCTTTAGGAACTCATTAGTGAAAACCATTTCGAAAAAAGGATCAGAACAACTTCAAAATCACCATTTTACTAAATATTTGAAGATAACCTCAACTATCTCATTGCAGAAGCCTGATTTGAACACGTAAATCCATAACAATAATGGGTAATTGAAGATTTAGAGTTCTGAATCGTTACCCTAAAGATTTTCCTCAAAACCCTGGTCCAAATCGCCACCCCAAAGCTTCTAAAACTCAAAAATGGTGAAATGGGGCTTAAACCCCGAAATGCCAGGCCAAAAACCCTCTCTAATGTCGCAAAAGTGACCAGGGGTTTGCTTAAATACGAGTGTCGCTTAAGCGAAGGTCACTTAAGTGGAGGTCTCTTAAGAGACAAGACTTTCGCAAAAGCGAGGCGTGCAGAACGAGAAAATAGAGCCAACTTTCAACACTCTGAAAGGACCCTCAGGATTCATTCGGAAACCCGTAGACACAAACCACATATGTAAATCAATTATACTCGATGTTGTGGACTCAATGGAATCATCAAAACATGAATCCGAGGTCTCTTTGACTCAACATCTGTGAAAACTACAAGAAGCTAACTCACGCCAAAGAACTAAAATATGCTCGGGACATCTCAAAAATCAACCAAGATATCATCTAGGCCTAAATTCATACCTTGAATCCAACATAACTCTAGATATTTCGATCCGAGAATCTGAACTCTAAATGCTGACCAAAGTCAACCCAAAAGCTAAACTTCCATAACTTCACAACTTAGGACCTCAAATCCTAAAAAAGACTCGGATTCTCAAACCGACAACTTTAATGGATCCAATTTCACATTTTGGGACTGATGGAATTGACGAAATTCCATTCAGACACTCAAAACTCCAGAGTAGGCAAATGTGCCTCTGCACGTAATGTGTCTGTATCCACAATCGGGGAAGAGTCCACCGGGGCTGCCATCTTCTTCTCCGCCTCATCTTTCAAGTACTCCACCTCGATCCTCCGGATATCAGTAGAAGATATGGAAATCACTTTCACATCCTTCTTCGCATATCTAGGCACCCTAATCCATCTGCACAACACAGTGATCAACACCAGAAAGGGGAGGGAAGTCTTGCGCTACTTGGCCCACATGAACATCTCCTTTGCAATGATCATCCCCAGGGTCCTCATCCCCGATCTCTCAACAGACTAAAGGCCGAGGGACTAAGGACTCTTATTGAGGAGATGAGATTGTCCATAGATGGTATAGTGGAAAGGTACCCAGAGATATGGAGCACCCTTAAGTCTCACAAATTCAAGAGACTTGGTGCCACAAGGGAAGAGGAAGGCCAGTGCCTTGAAACAAGTTGATTCTGTAATTTTCATGGGCAAGAAGGTGAAATGTGATAGTGAGGACATAAATGTTGCTCTGGGATGTACTTATAACTTCATGCATGACTACCAAACTATGATCCGGACACAGACTCTAGATGACTTAAAAGGTTGGCTAGCTCCTCTTTTTTCTGACAGTACCCCAAGGTCGATTGATACCGAAATGCCAAGAGAGAAGAAGGACCTCAATGTGGTGGCGGATATTGGTTCGAGTTTATTAGCAGCATGATCATGCCATCCCAAAATGAGTATATCCTCTACTACCCAAAGGCGGCCTGACTTGGATCTATTATTTCTAGGAAAAGCCTCAATCTAGGTTTGATCATTGAGTAGGAGATGGCCATGAGGGCCAAGCATGGCCAGAAATATCTTCCCTTTCCGATGTTGATCACCAAGCTGAGCAGACGAGCCCATGTTCCTCGAGATAAGAAGATGGATGTAGAGGTGACACATACCTCCTCTATTGAGATTCAGCATATTGAGGTCGAATACCAGAAGGATGAGGCTGAGAGGAGGAGGGTAGCCCCGGTGGACACTTCCTCGGGAACATATATTGATATGATACTTGCAGAGGTAGTCATGCCTACTCTGGCCACGGGCCTTCAGGTACTTCTAGCTCTACTCCTTCAGAGACCCCGAGTACTTCTGCTGCCCCCCGCCCCTAGATCTACTGCTGGTACTACTGCCTCCAAGCCTCCGATCACTCAGGCCATGCTGCTCAAGATGGGGCAGTTAGACCATTCTGATGATGTACATGCATCCCGGCTAGAGGTTGTGGTTCCCGATATGATTGAGAGAGCTCTTACTACTACATTGACGCCTATCAGGGCTTCTATTGATGCCCTCACAACGAGGATAAAGGTGTGTGAGAGAGCCCAGGGAGCTACTCATGAGGTGACGACCTTAAAGGTCGAGATTGTTGAGTTGAGCAAGGATGTGGACCAGCTAAAGTCCACTGCTATGTCCTTGATATTTGGGACTGTGGAGATCTCGAATGGCCCGAGCACCGATATTCCAGCTCATTCTAATATGACTTAAGCTACCACTAGAGATGAGGTTAGAGCTGATGATGATGCTGCAGAGTCTGAGGCTGTGACTTATAAGGAGCATCTTGGTTTTCAGGAGGAGACCATTTTTTAGGGCCTGATTGACTTAGAGAAGGCTATGGTAGATTCAGTTGTTCAGGCCTCCTTGATGGACATTTCCATGGCAGACTCCAGTGGAGCCAAGGTTAATGAGACACTAGGCACTGATGCCCAGACATATGGAGTGACTGAGATGCAGACTTCACCCCGGCTTAGCCTGGCAAGATGACTTTTCTCCTCCCTCTCTATTACTTTGTATACATTATTTTTATTTTAGTTGCATTTGAGGACAACTGCATATTTTGTTTGGTGGGGTGAGGTATTTTCATACCTACCTCTTGTGATATTGCTTTTGTTTTGATGATATGTTTTGTGAATATTGGGTTTATTTGGTTTATTTATATATCTGGGTTTTGATATTTTGGATGCTTTATCTTGTAGCCTATTGTTTTGAATAAAAATGGTTTTGAACCTAATTTTAAAATTTTGCCACCTCTTTTGTGTGTGATAGTGGTTGTTCTTGTGCAAATTTGAGTGTCGGTTATTATTAATACCGATGACTTAAATAGTGCTCTTAATTGAACGAAATGAATGTGTGGCTACGACAAGGTATACTAAGTTACAGAGGCAATATGTGAACTTTTAGCATCTCATTGTGACTAGCCCGTTGTCGAATGAGTCTCTTGTAATGAACATTACATGCTAGCTAGAGAGTGTGGAGTCTTGTTTGATATTGGTACCAATGCCTTGTCTAGTGAGGTCGTCTTGAACATTGCATTTGATGACACCTAGAACTTGCCCCGTTGGTTCGATTGATTAAGTGAAGTGAAAAATTGAAATGATCTTAGGCATGAATTTTGAAGCGTGAGCCAAATTTGACAATATACCTCTTTGTGGCTAACCTTGTGAGATGTGTGAACCTAGCTTGGAACCTTTTAAGCCTATCCTTTTCTTTGAAGAAACTTGAGTGACTTTGACCTCTTTATCCATTCACCCTTAATTTTCATGAAGTTTTTGTTTGTTTGAATAGCACACTTAGGACAAAAACCTAAGTTGGGGGTGTGGTGAAAAAGAAGAAAGGTCAAGAAATGTGAATAGATCCCCCTTTGATGGACTGTTTTGAAAAAGATGGAGCCCCTCCATTTAAAAAAAGAGAGAAAAGAAAAAGAAAAGAAGAAAGAAAACAAAAATACTAAAAAAGAGCAAAAATTGTGAAATAAAGTGTGTGAACATATGAAAAATGGGGTTTCCGGTGATTCATGTCTAGTTGAATAATAGGGTGGAGTTTAAACATGTTTGAATGTGATGGCGAAGGATAAAGAGTGATTTTCAGGCCATACTTCATGAAGGTAGAAACCACTAAGCCTAAATGACCATACCTTTACACTTAGCCCCATTAAAAGCCTTAAAAAGACCTTTGTGATCTTTAGTGAGCTGAAACGAATGTTGATTGGAAAATAAGGGCAAGCCTATGGGTGAAGTCATGCATGTGTTCATCTTTTTGAGTGTAAGAGTTGTATGTGATTCCGGGACTTTCAACTCTTGAGATATTTTGTGTGATTATGGAATCATCTTTGTTGTGAGGGCATTTGAGTACCTTTGTTGAGCTCGAACTTGCATTTGAAGCAAGTATTGTGAACTTGAGCATCTTTGATAATGGTGAGTCACAATTTGAATCTGAGTGAACAATTGTGCATTGTATGTGTACTTTTAACCTTTTGTGTGCATTCATGTTGAGTCTTATGCAGTACTATTTGAGACATCCTTATTGAACTGCTCATCCTGAGTTTTACTAGAAGAGGATAAGCAAACGTTTAAGTTGGGGGTGTTGATGAGTTCAAGATTTGGACTCATTTAGGGCTTTGTTTTGATAGTTTTAGTGTCCTCAAATGCCTAATTTGTGCTACAAACTAATGTCAAAGCCTTGATTTCCAGGTATGTGAGCTAAGGAGCAAGGTAAGGACACTAATAGGCAAAAAGGAACATAACAAGTTGAAGAAGTGAAGAAAGGCGATCCTGGTGATTGCCAAGACCACTCGGTGAACCACCGAGTGGCTCTTCAGACAGCCTAAAGTTCCACTGTACCAACCCTTAGGAAAGAGACCAAGTCGGCGATAGAAATGGGCAGTCGGCGAATCGCCTATTGTTTCCGCGATGAAAAAATGGATCGCACAAAGTTACAGGACTTGGGGATGCTGAGAACCAATGCAAAATGGCGATGGAAGTGATCAAAGAGTGGATTGCCGAACCACTCGGCAAGCCTGACTTACCTCGCCTAATGGCTTTTCAGGCCAAATTTTAGGCAACTATAGATTGAATTTTGAACTGGAAATTTGGTATCTTGCTATCATTGAGTAAAGTTAACTATTGGGTTTTAGAGTTCCATTGTAGACTTTGAAGCTTTTTGGAGGCTTAAACTTGAAGATTTACAAGTGGGCTTTTGAATTTACTTTTTGGAAAACATTGTAAGGGCTTGGAGACTATTACCCAGCTGATGGATAATCAAGTTGGTAATTGTTTTTATCTTTTATAATATTTAGCTAAAACCCCAATTCTTAGGGTGTGATTATGTGATTATGGGTTGAATTAGCTTATGGGTATTGATTATTACTAATTTAAATGCTATATTGAAGTGGGTTTAATCTTTATTTGTGTTTTAATCTATGAATTGTAGTTGCAAATGCAGTTCTAACTTTGAGTTCTTATCTTTCTTGAGAGAGAGGTTTTTGAACCAAATCCTTTGATTAATGGTTTGTAGGCATTGGGTTTATATGGGTTCAGCTCGAGAGAGTGAATCCTAAACCTAATATTACCCATCTTGTTCAAGAGAGATGATGTATTAAGGTTGTGGGTTGTTCTAATTTGCTAAGCTTGTTCATGTTCGAAAGAAATCACTTGAATCAAAGTAGTTGTTCGAGAGAAAGCTATTTAAATCATAGTCCAGCCTACCCACTAATATTTAGCTATTCATTAGTAGTTTCAATTACCCATATAGTGAAATTTGTCTATAATCGTTCACATCCCGAGAATTCCTCTCTATATTGTATTTCTTTGTTATTTGATTGTGTTATAGCTGATAATTGCAAACTAAAACCCCCCATCTGACATTTGTTGTCACCCCTTAAGACTTGGTTACATGTCTTTTTTGATAATTTCTATTCCTATAACTATTTAGACCACATTTGTACTTTATAACTGAATTGAACACGTACCGCTCCTTGTGGATTTGACCCCAACTCTTCGTTGGGTTTTATATTTCTTAATGATCGTTTGCACCTAGAATTGGATGAATTGTGCTTGAAACGTTAATCACATCCTGATTCTCATGTTAGCCACCATCTCCAGAGAATAATGGGATAACTGAATGAACTTGAGGCTGTACTCATGCACACTCATGAACTCCAATTTCAGATTCTAGAAGCTCCTTACCTTTGCTTCCCCTAGCTCGCGGGGAAGAGCCACCCTAAGAAGGCACTTTCAAAAACAGCCTAACTCAAAAGTGACGCCCCTTCAACCATGCTCTTCTTCCATTGGTCATGCCAGATCCTAGCAACCCCCTTGGGTTGGTATGAAGGTAACTCCACATGCTTTGCATTGGCAACACGCATAACTTAAAACACCTTCTGGAGTTCTTCCATAAAGTTTTTCGGATCCTCAGTGATGCTCGATCTTATGAACTCTAGGGGATTCATCCTCATAAATTCTCAGATCCTGGATGTATCAGCCACATCCAGACGAACCCCTCTTTGTTGACCAACCTGATTTATCACAACCTGAGTCAACATCTGAATAACATTCTTGAACTCAGCATTGGTGACATCTCCTTGAAGGGGTGGCACATCTGGTGAATTAGGAATCTCTGGGCCTTGCGGGTTAACATTCCTTCTAGAAGGACATCCTTGAACAGCTTTTTGTGGAAGCATGATTTTAAAAGATACGCGCAAACATGAATTAGAAAAAACTTTTATAGTGTTGAACTCTACCGCACGAAAAAGAGAAATAAGAAGTGAAATGTTTCCTAAATGTCGCAGGATCCTAATTATTGATGTGGTGTGCTTCACACCGATAACAAGGACTCAACATGTCTTCAGAGACACCCTAGGAATCTTGAACTTTTTGCTCAAATACCAAGTTTGTCATGCTCTGAGCCTACACCCTGGACGTGGCCGACACTCAAGAACCATCGATGGTCCCAAAGTGAACTCTTGGCCTGGTTGAATACTTAGTGGAAGACTTACTCAAGAAAAAATGGGACTCCAAGTGCATAATTAAATTCAACATGCCTCTAGAAAAACTTAACTCAATGAATATCTTGGAATACTTAAATAAACATAAGAAATCGTCTCTAGGTCTTAAAACATCAACAAAAGAGATAGTGAGAGACTCCTCAAATCCTAACGATCTATGAAACCTCTAAGTACTAAGATAGATGTCGAGACAGGACCCCCGACAACTTAAAAAAATTGGAAATAACTGTGAATCCCTCCCAAAAGTAAGGAGGCTCACCAAATCTAGCTAGAGTACAAATGGTATCATCGAATCACCTATTGATGACCCTGAACAACTGTATCTGCAACATAAAAAGATGCAGATTGAATTACGTCAGCACATTGAATGTTTGAGCATGTAAAGGGGAAACTAAAAGCATAGACAACTGAACTGATAAGGCATGAAGACATACTCACCTCAACTAAACTCTAATACAAAAGCAACAATGATAGATTTAATATTTAAAACATTATAAAACAGTATATATAAACTTAATAAGGTTCAAAAATAAATAAAATACTCTTTACTCTTAATTGGGCGACTCTCTAACCGAAAACCATCACTATGAGCTGCTTGATGATACAACATCTCGCCAATACTGCTAGAACTGTCTTATACCTTGTCGCGGTATAGAACACCTCAACTAAGTGGATCCACTTAGCTATGCTTAAAATAAATAAGGAGTCGTCGAAAAAGTACAATATTTTACCCATGTTGGATAAATGGTTTGTGAGGAATGTGAGTTGTCTGAACTCATCCCCATATTGATTCTTAAAACTACTCCCAATAATATATAAACTCATGCTCAATTGAATAAAACATAACTCTTTCTCAATTTGAGGTAATTACTCAAAAGATCCTCTTAAAAGAGGTAATACTCTGAAGCTTCTCTAAACTCATAAACTCATTTAGAGATTAATGTTTCCCTTTTTTAAATGTAAAAGTGTTACACTTGGGAATACTTAGTTCCCTTATACTCAGTTTTCAATCATGAATGCAACTCTCCTCATTCTCATACTCACTTCCTCATTAGTTCAAAACTATACTCAAATGCAAAAGAATTCTCAAAATGACCTCTTGAACTTTCTTCTTAACTTTAGTTTAATTTGAAATGTAAATTAAGACATGTGATTAGTACATGTAGGATCTCTCAAGGATTAATAAAGAGTTTAAGATTTAATATAAAAAGAGAACATACACATGATTCGAAAGACGAAAGAACACATAAAAAATTAAGGACTGAAAAGAAAAGGACTAGGCGACCATGGCACCCTGTGCGCCAGTCCCTAAACTACTAGCCAGGCTTTGGGAGGAACTGATGGTGTGGTGCGGCAGGTCCCAAACTATTGACAAGTTGTTCGGGTGCTATGACATGTGTGCCACCCCACACCCCTCCCAGAATTTCTGATGAATTTTCCTTCTTAATTTTGGGTCCTAACTTATCTAGAATCGAGCAATTTCTTCCAAACTCTCTTCGATTCACAAACCCAACACAAATCCATCATAATTTCACATAAAATCTATCAATATTCACAACTCATACTCAATATCCTCAAGTCAAGAAACTCAGAACCTCCATTGTTAGAGAATGGAGTTAAGATTAAGAACTACTCAAGAATCATCTTAATAAATGATTTCATGGACTAATTCATGTATGAAGTATACATGTGGTGTGAGGAAAAATGAGTCATACACTATGAGAAACTTACATACTTGGAAAGAACACTGTTCTTGGCGAAATCCTTAGTTCTTGAAAAAACGCTTGAAACTCTACCCTTTTCTCCGCTTGAAACTTTGCTCTAAATACCTAAGCATTTAGAAACATGGAAAAGTGGTCTAAATCTGATTAGACCCTTAACTAGGATGTTAAAAACGTTTTAGGCCTAGTGTGTAAAGGAAAAGACCAAAATACCCATTCCTTAAATAGATGAAAAACCTTAACTAGAGAGGCTTCACTCAAATAGCCATAACATTATTCTCCGGGCTCAAAATTTAGCAAACTTGGTAGTGTTGGAAAGAGGACTCAAAGTCCTTCGATATGAAAGGTCATGGACCACCTAAATCATTATGTGCTAAAATATATGTTCGATTGAAGTTGACCCAAAACTAAAAACTGATGGTTAACTTGTACGAACTTCTAGTTAGTTCTTTCGGAGTCGAGGTGTTATAGAATATTTGACTGAAATAAATTGTGTGGCTTTGGATGTTGTCCGGAAGGAGAAGCTTCAAGTCTTGTACTGAGTAGTTGATTGAATTAAGGCAAGTGGTCTCTTAAACCTTGTAATCTAGTAGAATTCGTGTATTTCCCTTCATTGTGTGTATGTTGAAGTAATGGGAATGAGGTGAAGGGTTCATTGTTCCACTTGATAAGTCTTAATGAATAAAAAAGGAATTAAAAAAAATGCAACGTGTTGATCATAATGTTTTGTGAATTGCCTTATTAAGGCCTCTATTTCATTGATTGATGAAATGCTTTGATGGAATGAATGTGGACTTGAATTTTTTGAATTGCTTTAATTGTTGTCTCGTCCTCATGGTGTGAATTTGCTTATGTACACTGATTGTTGTACACCATGATGAGACATGTGATATAAAACTAATGGGAAATGGTTCTGGCAAACGATATGAAATAAAGCCAAAAGGAAATGGTTTCGGTCGGCTAGTGATATGATATAAAGCCGATGGGAAATGGTTCTGTCTTGTGATAATGTAATGAATGGAGATGGTTCCAATAAGTGATGTGATATAAAGTCGATGAGAAACGGTTTCGGCTAGTGATATTGTGTCGAAGAGAAATGGATCTGGCAAGATTTCGATTATTGTGATTTGTTCTTTATGATTGACCTACTTGTTAAATGTGATTGATGCACTTGTTAGTTGTGATTAATCTACTTGACACTGGAGATTGACTTTTTGTGACTATTTGACTTTGATTGTTGTGCCTTGTGAGTTGTATGTTATAGAATTGTTAGGTCGGACTGATTTCTATGTAAGTTGTAGTTTGAGGAGGTTCGGTTGGGGATGAAAGGAGTATTTGATTTCTAGCTAGTTTGCCTTGTTTATTAGGTTGATTGTTGGGTACCATGTTGGTTAGTACTCACTCATGCTTCTATACTTCTATAGGTTTAATGCCCGGTCATGTGTGATAGCTATTTTTCTTCTATTTTCGAGGCTTGTCAAATGAATGTTCAGAGGTAGTTTCTTGTCATCCCGATGGACCCTGTAGTTATTTAATTTATGCTTTGTTCTATTGGAGAAACAAAGATTGAGACTTGTACTTTTTTTTCTATAACACCCCGAAATATTTGAGCTAAGACGTGAACCATTCTTCGTGTGTGAATAAGATTTTACTAAAAAAATTAAATCTTCTTAGGTGTTAAGGTCATTAGATGTAGCACCTCGAGTTCCAAAAAGAACTGAAGAGAAATTCATTCAAGTCATCCGTAAGTTCTTTTAAATTTTGGGTCAACTTCAAACGACCATACCTTTTAGCACATAACGAGTTAGGTTTCCCATAAGGCATCAAATCGAAGACCTTTGAGTCCTCTTTCCAAGGCCACCAAGTTTTCTAAAATTCGAGTTCGTATCAAGGAGATATACCAGTTTGAGTGCAGCCTCTCTAGTTAAGGATTTTCCATCCGAATTAAGGAGGGGTATTTTTGTCTTTTCCTTACCCCCACTTAGTCTAAGCGTAAATTAACCCCGAATTGCGGGTGTAAACTGATTAGAATCAGTTTAATTCACCCCCAAAACGTTTAGGGCTTTAGAGAGAAGATTCAACAAGAGAAAAAGTTCAAGGTTTCAGGCGTTCATCCCAAATTTCACCAAGAACCTAGCTCTTTGAGGTATGTAAGTTCTCATAGTGTTGGGTTTTTTCACCCACAGTCTAATCATGTGATATTTATCCCTAATTTCATTCTTTGAGGTTGAATGATTTGAGTTCTTGAGGAGTTTATGACGTTTTTTCTTCATTCTTTTACAATGGAGTCATGTTGAGTTCTTAAGGAGAGGATCTTGCTAATGAGGGTTGTTTGTGAGGGATTTTTTAGTGGATTTTTGTTTACTTGTGTTGGGTTAATGAATCTAAGGGAGTTTGGAAGAAATCAATCTATTCTAGGCGAGTTAGCGCCAAAAATCGAAGAAGAAGATTTGTCAGGTTTCTGGGTTTGGATTGGGTCGACGCGCCCCTATAGCGCCAGGGGACCTGGCACGACACACCAGTAGTGCGCCCAAGCAGAACCCCGATAAATATGGGTCTGGCGCGACGCGCCAGCAGTGCACCTAATCAGACCCCAGTAAATAGGGGTCTTGTTTGACGTGCCAACAATGAGCCCAATAAGACCCCTAACAAATGAAGGACTCGTGCGACACGCCAGCAGTGCGCCCAATCAAACCCCCAGTAAATAAAGGCCTGGGCCGACATGCCAGAAGTGTGCCCAATGAGACCCCCAGTAAATGGAGGCCTGGCACGCTTAGTGCACCTGGAGCGTCAGGCCACTTTCTTTCTCTATTCTTCGTTCTGAATTTGTTCTTTCAAAACATATCTTCGCTCTCTTCCTAATTTTAGCTATCCAAACTACATCTAATCATTGAGAAATCCTATATATCCTAATCATGACTCTTGAATTCATAATTCATACTCAAATTCAAGGTAGAGTTAGGAGTAAAGTTAGAGAAAGTCCTTTGAGTCTTTATGAGAAATCTTCTACAACGTAACTATTTATAACATGTTTCAAAACTTGAGTAAATGAGTATGAGGATGAGAAAAGTTGTATTCATGAGTCTATATTTTAATTGATATCTTTGAGTCCAGTCGTTCATGCCCATAATTCCGCATGAACTCCATAAATTGAGCATTCTTGAAAGGAGAAATATCGGTGAGTTATGAGTTTCGAGTTCTTGGGTCCTTGAGTTCTTGAGTCTTGAGTTCTGAGTACTGAGTTTCCTTATTGGTATTAAGATCCCTGATTTGAGTTGTTCATATCCATAATTACACATGAACCCTATGATTTGAGTTATAAATTTTGAGAAGTTTTTTAAACCCAACACTAGAGTTCTTAACCTGAGTTTTCAAAAAGTAAAGATGAGCTTTGAGAAAAGAGTTTCTAAAACATGATTAGTATAACAATCGAGTATGTAGTCAATGTATGAGTAGTATGGCATCTAGATATAACATCAATGTTTATGCAACATGACTTCCCGGGTCATCAATGCTCATATTAAAATATGATTTTGATATGGTTTTGAGAAAGAGTTTTCAAGTATGAATTGAGTAAGAGTATAAGGCGACTATGTATTCCCAGAGGTATCAATTTTTACTTTGATAAAAGAGAAACTGATATTTCTAAATGAATTATGAGTTCAAAAGATATTTCAAGAGCAATTACCTCTTTTAAGAGGGTAGTTTGGGCAATTATCTCAGACTAGAGGAAGAGTAATGTTTTGAAACATATTAGCATGAGTATATATATTACTGGGAGTAGTATTCAGCACTGATATGGGCAGGAATTTAGACAACTCAAAGTCCTCATAAACCATGTATGTCAAAATGGGTAAAGGGTCATTCTTTTTTAATGATTCCTTATTTCTTTATAAGCATAGCTTAGTGGATCCACTTAGTTGAGGATGTCTTATACTCCGGCAAGGTATAGGATAGTTTTGGCAGCGTGGGTGAGACGTTGTATCATCACATAGCTCATAGTTATAGTTTTCGGTTAGAGAATATCCCAAATAAAAGTTATTATTGTATCCTTACATACAATTGAATTATTAGTGTATTCTTACATAAAATTGAGTTATTATTGTATCCTTATATACAATTGAGTTATTTGTGTATTCTTACATAAAATTGAGTTATTATTGTATTTTTTTCATACAATTGAGTTATTATCTGTTGTTTTAAAAGTTTTCCATATATTGAATCTTTTATTGTTGTTTTATCCTTGAGTTGAGTGTCCTTAAGTTGAGTATCTTTGAGTTGAGTATCTTTAAGTTGATTATCTTTGAGTTGAGTACTCTTTGAGCCTAGTTGAGTGAGATAAGACGCAGTAAGTATGTTCCTTTTTTATACATTCAAGCTTATGTTTATGCTTTAGATTTCCCCTTAGATGCTCGTACATTCAATGTACTGACGTCATTTGGCCTGCATATTTTTATGATGCAGATACAAGTATTCAGGGTCATCAACAAACACTCTGTTGATACCACTGGCAGTTCCAGTTAGCTTTGGGGAGCCTCCTTGCTTCCAGAGGATTTCACTTTTACTTTCAGTTTGTTAGGATGTCTTGGGTCTTGTCCCAATATTCCCTTGTGTAGTAGTAGAGTCTTCATAGATAGTTTAAAGGTCGAAAAGTCTATCATCATTTCCTTTGTTGTTGGAATGTTTTGAGGTTATGAGACATTTAACTAATACTTGTTAAATTATTTTCAGACAATTATTGGAGTTTAGTTTAAATTGAGTTTTAAAGTTATTTATGCATTTGGAGTTCCTTTTTGCTTAAGTAAGTCTTTCGCTGAGTAATGATCCAGGCCAAGGGTTCTCTTGGGAACCATCAATGGTTCTCGAGTACCGGCCACGTCCAGGGTGTAGGCTCGGGGCATAGCAAACTTGGTATCAAAGCATAGAGTTCAAGTGTCCTAGGGTGTCTATGTAGTCGTGTCAATAGGATCTTATTTATGGTTGTTAGGGGCCCACTTCTATAAATGAGGGACTATAGACATTTAAGTAAAGTTTCCCTTCTTTCATACTCTAAATTATGCAGTAGAACGTGTCATAAGGAATTTATTCTAACTCGTGGGTTCTCATATCCATTCGACTACCCCTCACTCTAAAGGTGGTTGAAAAGTAAAGCTCAAGATCCTTATGGATGAGTTATTCTTAGAAACAGTCTTGAGGAAGTCATGAGACTGCAGAGGGGCTTAAGAGGAGCATGTGAGTGAGTAAACCATTGAGATTCAAAAGAATGCACTCATATTCATATGAATTGTGCGTTTGAGCTGAAAACGAGATGTACTCTCATTGCTAAACTTTGTTTCAGCTGAGATCCTTATGAGGATGTGTGTTGTATATCTTGGGTAGCGGTTTCACCCGAAAGGATAATATGAGTTACGGCGTTAGAAACAATGGTAGTAGAAGCGCCCGGAGTTAGAGAAAATCATGCAGAGGCATAGTAATTTGTGAAAGGGAGATATAGATAGGGGCAGATTATGTTATTGCAATCATGCACCCAATTAGTTATAAATGATGAGTTTCCTTTATGAGTAGAATAAGGAAAAATAATGTTGTAGAGAGTTTCGGATGGAAGGTAGAGAAATAGTTACTAGTCAAGATGAGTTAGAGTATATTTTAACCAGAATAGAGTTGATGTCAATGTGCCATCGTGTTAGAAAAGACTAAATATGTGTGCAATCAGAGAGCAGAGTATTTATGAGGAAATAAACCCAAGCTAGGCTTATGCATTTTGAAGGGGGAACCCCATGGTATTCATAGGATGATAGAACTATTTGAAAGATAATGCGTAGTAAGTGAGTAAATAGTAATTATGTTATGAAATGGAAGGTGAAGGTAATCTATAGGTAGGTAGACAGAGAGCTAAAGATTGACTACTCGTCACGAGATCTTAGTGGGTGAGTGATTCTTGACTTTTCAGGTAGTCACAAGTAGTATAAGATGTGATAAATTATTTTGATATCTGTGTTTGGAAATAGATACTAAGCTTGAATTCGAGATGAGTGGCTTGATCAAAAGATGGCAACATGAGGGTGACCATGTTAGTTTTGCGATTTGATCTAGTAGGGTTGACCTGAAATAGGTGAGGAAATAAAAGGGGTACTTTTCAATGAAAATGTTGTATTATAACCTATAAAGGAGAGAAATGAAGGTAGAGCAGTAAAAGGTGCACCCGAAATTGTATGTGGCCGATGAGGTCCCAATTGAGATTATACTTTTTCATGTGTGCCTAGATAGTATAATTGAGCTTCCAATATGGGATAGGTTGGTGCAAGTGTAATTTTTCTTAAAAGAGTTAGATGAAGCAGCCTTAGAAGTCAGTGAGAAGAGGCTAAGAGAAGCATCTTAGAAAGAGGTCTTAGTACCTGCTTGTTGAGAGTTCGGTAGTCACGAAATAAACTTTTCCCAAGTGCTAAAGTAAAGGTTGGATGTAGACCAGTTTAGAGATGAAAGAATAGGTCCATATCTTTCAAGTGTCAACTTTAGACCTAAGGGGGAGATGATAAAATAAGAAACCAAGTCAAGTGTTGAGAATCAGATAGTAATGTGTTGAGGAAGAGTTAATGTGGCATATCAACCCATTCATACTCTAGAGTATTCCTCGAAGTTGTGACATTTCAAAATCTTGTTGATGTTTCTAATATTAGGATTGTGTTCATGACATATACTCATACACTTTAGAGAGATTCACATCTATACTTAATTCCCAGAATAAGGGGCAAGGACTTTATCTCATTGATCTTTTACCCTGAATATTTTAAGTGATTCTTTAGTAGTTGGGTGATGCTAGAAAGAGAAGATTAATGTTTTTATCGTGATAGTGATGGTGTAATAATTCCATCTAAGGTTATAAATGTGGAGGAAGTAGAGGATGAGGGTTTACTATGAGTAATAGTTAAATGAGAGCCCTTAGTTAGCTCCAAGTAGTAATGCAAAAAATTCTAGTTGGTATGGTAGAGATGATGAAAGAATGACAACTTCTTAAGAAGTTGGTTAGTAGGAGTCCATGGATTTGTTAGAGTACTAAGCTTGAATGTGGTGTTATTAAACATTTTATGGTTCTTGATATGAGCCCAAGGTTGGTTGAATGTGGTGGTAAGTAGTAAAATTCTTGGGATGAGATTTCCATTAGAGGTATAGAACTCGAACCTTATGATTTTGGGTGGAATTGAGTTATGGTATTCCAAGTCATCTTTTTGATTCTCCAATCAAAAGAAAATGACTATTTGCATTGGTCAATGAAAACAATGTACCACGTAAGGATTTAAAAGGTAAGAGGCACTCCTGAATCACGTAGTTCTAACGCAGTCACTTTTATCAACTTATAGTTAAAACAAATTAGTGCTTGAAAAATCCTATCATTAATTATGCTTATGGTTTGCTTAAATTGTTCAATTTTATTAGTTATATCTAAGATGCAAATTTGCAACCATGGCTACAATATACACCGGTTACAAAGCATAAACGTGACATCATCTTGTGTATCACATCCTTAATTTGAGCCTATTCGTCTTGGTTAAACTAAAGGATATTTATATAATATAGTAAGAGCGTACCGTTAGACTCAAACCTTGCAAGAGAGGTCATGTACCCTTGTGGGAGCTATGAGTTGCAGCCAATAAGGCATGGTAATAAGTAAAGAAGAGCATAGTCGAGGAGTGTCGCTAAGCTTAACAGCTAGCAGTCATATTACCCCAGGCATAATATTCCTATTTTTACTTCATGCCCAGACTTCCTTTGTTTCAGATAAGATAACTTCAGAGAGAGAGTGGCTATGTTCACAATAACATCATTCTTGACTTAGGTGTTATAGAAAGTCCCAACTCTTCATATGAATCAGTTCAACCTATGTTAGTAGACAATTTCATGAGTCAGAGGAGATAGTAAGAGTAGCCTTGTTCCATTTCCAGTCCAGCCGACATTCAAGGACGAATGATCCCAAGGGGGAGATAATGTAACACCCTAAAATTTTTGAGCCAAGACTAGAACCACTCTTCATGTGTGAATAAGATTTTATCGAGAAATTTTAAATTTTCTTAGGTGTTAAGGTCACTAGATGTAGCACCTCGAGTTCCAAAAAGAAATGAAGAGAAATTCATTCAAGTCATCTGTAAGTTCTTTTAAGTTTTGGGTTAACTACAAATGACCATACCTTTTAGCACATAACGAGTTAGGTTGCCCATAAGGCATCAAATCGAAGATCTTTGAGTCCTCATTCCAACGCTACCGAGTTTGCTAAAATCCAAGTTTGTTTGAGGGAGATATACGTGTTTGAGTGCAGCCTCTTTAGTTAAGGCTTTTCCATCAAATCTAAGGAGGGGTATTTTGGTCCTTTCCTTAACCCCCNCCCCCCCCCCCCCCCCCCCCCCCCCAACTTAGTCTAAGAGTGAATGAACCCCAATTAAGGGTCTAAACTTAGTAGAATCAGTTTCATTCACCCCCAGAATGTTTAGGGCTTTAGAGAGAAGATTCAAGAGGAGAAAAAGTTCAAGGTTTCAAGTACTCATCGTAGATTTTGACAAGAACCTAGTTCTTTGAGGTATGTAAGTTCTCATAGTGTTGGGTTCATCCACCCACACTCCAATAATGTGTTTTTTCTCCGTAATTTCATTCTTGAGGTTGAATGATTTGAGTTCTTGAGGTTTTTTTCTTCATTCTTTAATAATGGAGTCTTGTTGAGTTCTTGAGCTAAAGATCTTGCCAATGAGGGTTGTTCTTAAGGTACTTTTGTGTGGATTTTTGTTTAATTTTATTGGGTTAATTAATGTAAGGGATTTTGGAAGAAATCAAACGATTCTAGGTGAGTTGAACTAAAAATTGAAGAAGAAGATTGATCGGGTTTCTAGGTTTGGACTGGGGCGGCGCGCCCCCATAGAGCTAGTTGTGCGCCCAATCAGACTCCAGTAAATAGGGGCCTAGTGCAATGCGCCAGTAGTGCGCCCAATCAGACCCCGAGTAAATGGAAGCCTCGCATGACGTGCTAGCAGTGCGCCTAATCACACCCCTAGTAAATAGAATCCTCGCACGACTTGTCAGTAGTTCACCTAATCAAACTCCTATTAAATAAAGGCCTCGCATAACGCACCAGCAGTGCACCCAATCAGACCCCTAGTAAATGGAGGTGTGGTGTGACGCGCCAGCAATGCGCAATAAATGGAGGTCTGGCGTGACGCGCCAGTTGTGCCTCCAGAGAGTCACGCAACTTTATTTTTATGTTCTTCATTCCAAATTCATTTTTTCAAAGCGTATCTTCGGTCTCTTCCTGATTTTAACTATCAAAACTATATCTAATTATTGAGAAATCCTATATATCTTAATCATGACTCTTGAATTCATAATCAAATTCAAGGTAGAGTTAAGAGTAAAGTTCGAGAAAGTCCTTTGAGTCTTTTCGAGAAGTCTTCTACAATTATTTATAACATGTTTCAAGAATTGAGTAAATAAGTATGAGGATGAAAAGAGTTGTATTCATGAGTCTATATTGTGATTGAGATATTTGAGTCGAGTCGTTCATGCCAATAATTATGCATGAACTCCATAAATTGAGTATCCTTGAGAGGAGAAATATAGGTGAATTATGAGTTTTAAGTACTTGAGTCCTTAAATTCTTTAGTCTTGAGTTCTGAGTATTGAGTTTCCTTATTGCTATTAAGATCTCGGTGTTGAGTCGGTCATGTCGATAATTTCACATGAACCCTATGATTTGAGTTATAAATTTTAAGAAGTTTTTTAAAGCCAACACTTGAGTTCTTAAACTCAGTTTGAGAAAGTAAAGATGAGTTTTGACAAAAGAGTTTCTAAAACATGATTAGTATGACAATCGAGTATGCCATCAATGTATGAGCAGTATGGTATAGATATACCATCAATGTTTATGCAGTATGACTTCCCAAGTCATCAATGATCATATTGAAATATAATTTGTATATGTTTCTAAGAAAGATTTTTCAATTATGACTTGAGTAAGAGTATAAGGGGACTATGTATTCCCTGAGGTATCGATTTTTACATTGATAAAAGAGAAACTGATATTTCTAAATTAGTTTTGAGTTCAAAAGATATTTCAAAAGTGGTTACATCTTTAAGAGGGTAGTTTGTGGAATTATCTCAAACCAGAGGAAGAGTTATATTTTTAAACGCATGAGCATGAGTATATATTATTGGGAGTAGTAGTGAGCATAGATATGAGGACGAGTTCAAACAACTCAAAGCCCTTATAAACCATATATGCCAACATGGGTAAAGGGTCAAACATTTTAGATGATTCCTTATTGATTTTTAAGCATAGCTTAGTGGATTTACTTAGTTGACGGTGTCCTATACTACGGCAAGGTATAGGACAGTTGTGACATCATGGGCGAGACGATGTATCATGACATAGCTCATAGTGATGCTTGTGGATTAGAGAATCTCCCAAATAAGAGTTATAATTGTATCCTTACATACAATTGAGTTATTATTGTATTCTTACATACAATTGAGTTATTATTGTATTTTTACATACAATTGAGTTATTATCTACTATTTTAAAAGTTTTTGATATATTACATCTTTTATTGTTGTTTTATCCTTGAGTTGAGTATCTTTGAGTTGAGTAGCCTTGATTTGAGTCGAGTATCTTTGAGTTGAGTATCTTTAAGTTGATTATATTTGAGTTGAGTGGAGTTGAGTGAGATGAGACAAGGTAAGTATGTTCCCTTTTTATCAATTCAAGCTTATGTTTATGCTTTAGAATTTCCCTAACATGCTTGCACATTCAATGTATTGACTTCATTTACTCTGCATCTTTTTATGGTGCAGATACGAGGTATTCAAGGTCATTAAAAGATGCTTCGTGGATACCACTTGCAATTCTAGTTAGCTTTGGTGAGCCTCCTTGCTTCTGGAGGGTTCCACTTTTACTTTAAGTTTGTTAGAATGTCGTGGGTCTTGTCCCAGTAATCCTTCTGTAATAGTAGAGGCTTCATAGATAGTTTAAAGGTCGAAGAGTCTATCGTCATTTCCTTTGTTGTTGGAATGTTTTGAGGTCATGCGACATTTAACTAATACTTGTTAAATTATTTTCAGACAATTATTGGAGTTGAGTTTAAATTGAGTTTTAAAGTTATTTATGCATTTGGAGTTCCTTTTTGCTTGAGTAAGCCTTTCGCTGAGTAATGAGCCAGACCACTTTGATCTTGTTCTTGCTTTATCTTTTCACATTTCTTTGATTTCATTAGCTTGAGGCTGACTTGTCTTGGTGGGAACAGACAAGTGTCATCACATTCATTTTGAGTGGTGATACATTCAATTTTGGCGGCATCTAAAATAATGGTCATGAAATTATGTATTTGTGCACTTTGCTCTCTGATTTGGGTTAAGTATATAACCCAAATTAATTCATGAAAAATCTTATTAAAATATTTTATTTTATTTTATTTACATTAGGTATAATCATAATAAACAAAATATTATTCGGTAACTAAAAATAAGGAAAATAGCAATTAACTTTTTTTTATATAATACGATGATATCTCTTACTTATATAATAAATATCATTACATATGGGTTGGCCACATAACTCCTAACGTTATCTATTAGTTCTGACATATTAGTCATACAACTTATTAAATTACAATAAGGTTGTGTAACCCTAACAGGAGAAGTTTCTCCCTTATCTGCCTTTAGTCCCTTCAAAACAAACATAGGTGGAACTGTACATTCTTCAAAATATTTATCATCCTTTAGCCTTAGTCCTTCCCGAGTTAATAGGTCAGCCACCATGTTTTGTTTCCTGAAATCATGCCTGATCTGGAGATCCTCCAGTTGGTGCAGCAACTCCCTACAATGCAAAACAAATGAATAAGCTTCATTTCCAAATTCTATCATATGTATTACCTCTGTTGAATCTGTGGAGCTCTCCCTCTCTTGAATGTTTAAACCTTTTATCAACTAGAGACCATGCAACATGGACATAAGTTTTGCACCTCTAGCACTGCAAATGTTTATTTTGGAACAACCCCCGCTACAAATTCTCATATTTAATAGCATGATCCACCTCCATTGGTTAATGTTAAAGAGCCATCTATATTAATTTTATATCCATTTATAGACAGGTCCCATAGTATAATTTTAGGTCTAGTAGTTGTTATCTAATATATATATGTATTCTAGTAGAGAAATTATCCTTAAATAGGGAGAGAAGTAATGGGCAATGGTCTGAATGGGTTCTAGGTAGGTGAAGGACTTGAGCATCAGGAAAATGCATTAGCCAGTCATTATTAGCAAGAAAGTAATCAAGTCGTTGAAATATGAGGCTATTTTTATTTTTGAATCTACTATTTAACCAAGTGTGACGTTTAAATTTAAACCTCATATCAATAAATTAACCATAATTTATTACATCACAATAATCCCTAGTACTAGAATGGTTGAGGGGGTTTCAGTCTAGATTGTCAACGTTATTTAGAAACTCGTTAAAGTCCCCGCCTATTATCCATTTTCTAGAGTAGGTGCCCATATGTTTAAGAAGGTTATCCCCTAGATTTTTTCTGAAGTAACTGTAGCAATTGGCATAAATATAACTAAATGGACAAAAATCATTGTTATCGCTTACCTTGATCATTGCATGTATTTCTTGCCCAGTGATTGCAATTTCATCAAGCTCCAGCAGGTTATCATCCCACAGAACAACGATGCCACCAGAATTGTAGATTGTCGGGACCTCAATCATTTTGTTGAACGAAAAATTATCCAAGAGGACTTGGTGACTTTGCATTTTGGTTCCTAAAAAAACTACTAAGGGTGGTTTTTGACAATCTGGTAAGGATCTAAAGTTTCTCCTGAAATCTTGACCATTACCACCTCTACAATTTTATAATATTAAACTTATTGATCTGTTTAGGCTGGGTGGGTTACTACAAGAGTATTCTCTCTGGTCATTGTTGACACATTTGGATTGTTATTCATTATTGGGTTCATTACTAGTATAGAGTTTCCTATGTCGGGGTTGAAAGGGGTCATGATATCTATCAATATTTTTGATATATTTGATGGACACACAACAATAATTTTTTTGTAAAACTTCTCTTGGTAAACCATTACTTTCGTTTCCTTTAGAACAGTTATTTTTGTTCTTTCTTCTCTCATTATCTTTAGCGCTTCTTCCATTTCTTGAGTGTTGGCATTCTCTGGTTGTACTGAGACTAAATTTACTAGAAGAGGAAGTTGGGATGTGGTTGATATGTTGTTTGGCACCTGGTCTCCTGTGCTGCCCATCAAGCCTGATGGAATTATAGCTGGGAAGAAAGGATATCCTTGAGAAACACCCTGGCTCATCTAATGATGAAAAAGTTGTTCCATGTTCTGTAGGTTTTGTAAAACAAGATGAAAGGGTTGGGTCTCCATCGGGGAGAGGATCTGCTGAGGATTTGGTAGTATGAATTCCCATGTTGGGATATGAAAGAATGGCATGATAGGGAACTGGTAATTCAGTGGTGGGTGGAGCATGCTCGAAATCCATAAGTGATTGTTGTAACTCTCAATCGCCATTCTCATGCCCTCTGGGGCTATCTGGAGCATGAATGATGGGTGTTGAACTACAATTGGTACTTCTTGATTCTCCATGAATACATTGGAGATCAAGGAGTAACCTTGTAGGCTCATTTCCAACTAGGATGTTAGAGGAGTGGAGGGGATTAGAGGGGTAAATATGTAAATAGTAGTTGCCTCTACATTGTGGGCGTTTACTAGGTAGAGAGGGAAGGGATAGTTCAGGTTCATCGTGCGAGATTGGATTTGTGAAGTAGTGCTTAGGGGGAGTGATTAGCTTCTACTTTGTTTAGAGTGTTAAAAATATAACGTTTAAATACCTTCTTCACGAATTCTTGTATGGAATTCAACTCAACATACTAGAATATAAAAAGAATATAAAAGAGGGAATTTCGCATGATCTCATTTTCTATTTGTAAAAGAAGGAGACATGACTTTATATAGATGAGAATCATCTCATCAGCCATGAGCTAGAAAGTTCTAACGGTTATAATCAAATTAATAACAGTCAAAAGTAAATATTAAATCTCATTAATTAGCCATGAAGACTAACCACCCAATTTTGAAACTGACAAGAAAATGAATTCAATTGATAATGAGGAATTGAATGGTCATTGAAGATGTGATAATTTGTGATTATGTCAAAGTTCCTTTTGAGATACTAGAATTATTTTTCCAACAGAGGTCGCAATGAAGTCTAGTTTTTATAAGAATGTGGGTTGTGACTCATTATTTTGCGCATGTTTAATCGGTTCATCTTATACCAAGCACCATCTGAGTGATTTAATTACTATTTCATTTATTAACTCAACCCATTTTGATTATTTGCCCATTTAATACCTCATACAACAACTATTAAATCTTACAAAATATTTAAACCAATAGTTTTAATAATACATAAATTTAATGTTAATAATAAAGATATAAACACATTAAATTTTGAAACGACTTCTACTTACGGTCAAATTTGTACTCTTGTAACTACCTGATCCGTTATTACTAAGGGTCACCTCGTGTGGAGTCTCAGAGTTCCAGAAGTGTGGTGGACGAATTTTTAAAATTTGATCATGCAACAATTTTTGCCCAAATTGATTTTTAGGTCAAGCTGATTTCAGCCCGCCATAGAAGGAGGCTTCCTTCTATGGAGGCGCCGCTATAGCGATCTGCAGGCGTTGTAGAAGGCTGACAAAAAATCTACAACCTAATCAACGTGTAATTTTTTATTTTCCTCCCACTTTTGAAAGGAAAAAATAGACGAGGGTTACTCTAAAAATCCCCAAAGGCACCCGGGGCAAAAGAGAAATTAGGTGGTAGATGTACGGTACAAGAAAGGTTGAAACCTAAGGAATTTCGATGCTTATGCATCATGATTTTTTGTCATGGTGTCAGAAATTCATAGGCAAAGTTCATTAGCTAATGCTTGACGACTAGGTATGCTAGGTTTTCTTTAACTAAGTAGTTAGACTTGTTTTACTCATTATATCTTGTACATGTTTGGAGATTACATGCATAGTCCTTCGAGAACAGAGTCTGGATGATTATAGGTTGTTGTTATGGCTATTAAAGTTAGAGATGTGATAATGACTAGGGGTGGTTCTCTAGCTCTTGTTTAGCCTTTAGTTCCCTTGTTAGGATGGTATGTGTTGTCCTTTAGATATAGGTATGCATGTCTACTACTTATTATATCACTTGTGTATGCATAATGAGGAAACCATAAGAAGGCATATGTAATGACAACATACTGATAATCACATAGAATGAACCAGTATGTGAGTTGTGGTTTAAAATGTTATTGTTCATGATGTTTATGATTGCGCATGATTTTCTGTGTTTAATATTTGGCTCGGGTATCACTCCTAGTATAGGATATCCCCACGGTTGGCTCAAATACCACGCCTTGTATATACTAAAAGTTTGATTGGATGCCACGCTTGTTGTGAGGATATCGTTATAATGTTGGCTTTGGTACCACGCAGTACACTAAGTAAAGATGAGTCAGGTACCACACTGGTACACTAACAGATTGAGTTTGGGTTCTATGCGAGAACCAAGTATGTGTATATGGTTTCATGAGTGAACCTGGTTTACTTCTATATGATATAATTGTTGCATGTTGGATCCTTGAGTGGTACATATTACTTGTATGTGACCATGTGGGACATGGTTCATGTTGTTGTAAGTACAGGAAAGGACTGGAGTCCGGGATATTTTTTACTTGTGATAGCTGAGGTATGTTATTTGTTTATTGGCAACTCAGTTCTTAGGGGTTTATTATGCATAGTTGTTTCAACTAGTGAGTTAAGTTTATAGGGACTCAATTCTTATTTGTTTCTTAACTATGCTTTCTATTTCTCATGATGAACTTGGTTTATAGATCGGGTTGGGTTTAACTGGATGGATGAGTTGGTCTAAGGTGCGAGTTTCATGTATTCTTCGAAAAAGGGCCAGGAAGTGTGTCACGACCCAAGCCTAGGGCCTAGACGTGACCGGCGAATGGGGAACCCGAAGGAACCCCAAACAAGCCTCATAGCGTATCTTACACATCATTGGTCGCGGAAGCAATTAAAATGACCATAAGCGATAAGCATAATCAAGGGGGAAATCGGGACTAAGGGAGCAAAAAAAAAAAAAGAAGAAATGATACATAAATACCATAGATGAATCAAGCTCAAACATAATACACAACTTGTCCAACACCACCTCTAAACATAGGTACTTTAGCGGGGGCCAAGACAAACAACTGGGCTCACCCTCATAGTCAAAACATAACTAAAAGGAAAAGTCTTATACATAGCAAAAGATCATAAGCAACGTCCCCGGAATGGAGGACTCACCAATAACCTTGATAGAAAATCGTATTAGCCACGCGGAGGACGAGGGTCAAGCGGTGCTCCGGTCCCTACATGGTGACATCATGTAGGCATAGAGTATGCGTTAGTACGTTTGAATGTACTAAGTATATGGGATGCAATGCAATGCAACAAGGGATGGACATCATAGGCAAAATGCATAATCGTACCCGATAGATAGCATATTAATGAGATGATATGTATAATGATGCTTATATAAAAATCATATTTAGTAGGGCATAGTATATGTGTAGTGAGTGACCATCAATATAGTATTTCCAAGGCCTACCACCCCCTTGGAGAGGCGAAAGAGGTACAAACCCCTCAATGTGGTTACCCGGGCCTACCACCCCCCGAGCTAGGGACCAAGGTACAAACCCCTCGATATGGTTATACGGGCCTACTACCCCCCGTACTAGGCAACCAAGGTACAAACCCCTCGATACGGTTATACGGGCCTACTACCCCCCGTACTAGGCAACCAAGGTACCAACCCCTTGATACGGTTACCCGGGCCTACAACCCCCCGAGCTAGGCTTGGTCGACTCACACACTATATAGAGAAAATCATATACATGTATCCATTTCATCATCATTTCAATACTTATATAATCATCCGACTCATAGGACGTACATTGGACCTTCCATTTCATAAGAATTCTATAAATGGCATTTTATCAAACATATGGTGGGCTACTTGTTCATGTAAATAAAATCATGTGTTTCAAGAGTACTAAGTCCAACCAATTTCAAAATCCATATAAAACAGCCCACCAACAACATACATATATATATACATATATAACAACCTTCATAATTTGATCATGGAGGCATGAAAACCATAAACATCATATAATCATTCCATTTCATGATAATATACAAAAATAGACCATAATAGGATGTGTAGTAATAATTCCATAATTCAAGAGTTCATAAATGATCATAAGGACCCATAAACTTGAAGTAAAATAGAGGATAAATGGTTGGACTTGTGGAAAGGAAGGTTTCCACAATCAACCCACATACCTCAACTTTGGAGAATTCTTGATGAAGATTGGAATGGAGAATTGCTTGAGATTGAATCTTGAATCCGGAATTAAAGCTTGGGATCCTTGAATTTGGTTGATGATCTTGGTGGAATTTTTGGAGAGGGTTTAGAGAGAGTTTTTGGATGTTTTGAAGTTAAATGACTAAGTATGGATATGTCCCCTTTTTATAAAAACGTCCCAACACTTAAAAAAAAATTGAGGCGGGTGAACAGTGTTTTCGGCTACTGGAATTTGCATTTTCTGCCGGACAGGTTTTACGAAAATGGTCATAACTCCTTCATCCTAACTCGGAATGAGGTGAAACAAATTGCGTTGGAAAGCTAACTCACAGAGCTTTAATTTTGATAGTTTGAGCTCCTTCCAGTTCCTTGTGTGCTGAGAGATATGCCCCTTTAAAGTTGACCCTCAAAATCGCTTTTTTTGCGATTTTCAAATTTTGATACGGTTGTTCTAAAATTCGGGTTAGACTCATTTCCCACTCAATTTGACCCCCTGAATAAGAATATGAAGTCGAATTTCCGAAATGATGCACGGATTTTGAGATATATGGAAATTACAATTTTAGGTGTTTCCGAAGCACATTTTCGGGCATTTTTGGGGTCGTTTCAATATCTCCCCCTTGGGAACATTCGTCCCCGAATGTTAAAGAAACATACATGAGAGACACAAACATGGCAATTTCAGCCCACATAAGGATGCAACAATGCACTTACACCTTATTTCAAAAACCTCAACATAATTGTAAAACCACAATGAACCAATTGTCAACTTAAACATGAATGTATGCAATGACATTATCATGTTTAGTGATGTTCAAGGAGAAACTACCTTCTCCTAGTCATAACACACCAACATCAACATTTCTCATGTTCATAGGAGGAACTACCTTCTCCTAGTCATTACATAGTCCATACATCATTAAGCACATATGCAAGTTTCCATGTTCAATAGCACTCTTTCAAGGAGGAACTTCTCAACTCCTTACTAAGACATGCTCATACCTTATTTTCATGAAGTACAATAGATCACTTATAACCAATGCACTACAACATGAGGGAAACAACTCATACAACTCATCTTTCTTCAAAAACACAAGTTTTTATGGAAATGCGCAAACCTCATTAATTCACATAAACATGGGAGGAACTACCTCCTCTACTCTTTAGGAAAGTTTCCACCACATAAGAAGCTAACATTCCATTTCATAAGAACACATTCAAGCATGTTCATTTAATTCACATCATCAAGTCAAGTATGCCATATTACACACAATGCACAACTTAGGAGAAAAAAAATCTCCATTTAAAACACACATCATACAACATGAGAGAATAGGACTACTTCTACGAACTCAATATGCATGCAACTTAGACATATTCCGTTTCATTGGAGGAATTTCCTCCTCCAACTCAAATCATGCTTATCATATGATCTTCGGCCAATTATGCAATTACTTCTTAAAAGCACATTTAAACCATTCACCTCATGAATCACATAGGTTACTTACTCTAATTGCCTATCAACATGAGGGGCATGAAACATGAAAACTCATTTTTATCTCAAAACATGAATTTTCAAAAACATACCTTTCATAAGGAAATCATCAGAATATAAAAATCACACATGACTTCTAAAACATAACATAGGCCCATCTAGGAACTCTTGGTCTCAAGCTAGAATAGGAATGGAAGAAAGAGATGAGGATGTCGGGATTTCAACAAATCATGCTTTTTAAGCACACCATCCCCTCCTTAGGAGGAAGCCCTCACTACAACCCTCAAGAAAACTTTTTCCAAGCACTCCTAAAGACATAACCAAACTCACATTTTGCCATTTTTGCAAAAGTCTATGGTCCTCAACATCTAGCCATACCACCCTTATATGACACAATCAAACACCAAATCCATAATAGGAAGAAATTGTACCCAAATGTCATCCTACTCAACAAGGTGATAACTAGTACACACTCAAGGGCCCCATATTCTTCTAACCATCCGAGCCCTATCATCAATAAAAACACACCAAGTATGCAACCCATCCATACTAAGAGTCACATCAAGGCTTAACATGCCAAGTTTCACTAAGTCAACAAGAGTATTCCTAGGGGAACAAGGTAAGAGATATTCTTCACAAACCCCCTTTTTTTTTCTAACTTTAAACCATTAACCGGGGTAAAATCCGAAAAAGGTTCTATTAACTCATCCGGAGAACTCTAAGCCTCATAGCCTCATAAGGCATCATACAAGATAAGGTAGTACCGGAAATCAACATAACACTTACTCTCATATGAAATTACCACATACCGGTACCTTCATCCCAAAAATTCTTCCAAGTCAACCCTAGTAGCATCCTTTTCTAAGGCCGTCACTAGGATATCACTCAAGATCTCATATGAATCTACCAATCCGGGTCTAGATTGCTCCAATTCACTAAACCACATAAGGTGAGAATTCAAGCAAACCTATCTCATAAACGTCAAGGACACTCAATAACCTTACCATCTAAGCATATTATCCCGCATTGGGGTAAGCCTAAACTATCTCATTACACAACATGATTCTCAAACCAATGAGGATCTCACTCCTACCCTCTTTTAAAGGAGCTTAATCACTCAACATCTCTAGGTACCACTTAAGAATCACTATTCGTCAAAATCCAACACATCATAAAACTCATAAGGACTAAGTTGAGTTATACTAATCACTCACATATGGCCATAACTAAACCCATGAATATTAAGGACGACACAAAAAAAAAATTCGCGATATTCTCTTTATCAAGTCACGAAAGACAAGTATTACTAAGATTACTCCTACAAGGTTCATCACCTTAGATAACTCCTTTATAAACTCTAGAGGATCTTCCTCTATCTTTGGCCCATGGAATTTCCGCAATTCAATAAAACATAAAACACATACCGGAACCCTTAAGATCCACTACCACTCACTCTTTGAGACTTACGGGTAGACATCCTTTCTTGGTTAAACCTTAGAGGAACTTAGAGGAATTTTGACCAAGAAACCTTTCTTTTTTTCACTAAAGTTGGATTAAGACAACTCTAGACCATGTCAACCCTTATCACCACTTTTGGTGGGGTCTACCAACCAACTATGCCTAGGTATTATCTAAGCACCCTACTTAAGTGACCATACTTAGGATCAATCTTAAAATACAACAACTAACCCTTTGAAGTTGGTCAACACTTATACTTCTTATTCTTCACCTTAACTAGATGGTACATGCAACCCTCAAAGTCAACTTCAAAACACAACATAATCCCGACCTAGGGCATATAATTTCTTTTCCCATCTCCACTCTCGGATAGGCTCCTTTGGGAATCAACAATTTGACCATACGGGTTCTACCATCAACTAAACATAACTTCACAATTACCTTGCTAGGTAGGCACACTATCTCCCCCTTTGGAGTAAGCCTACACAAGTTCTTCTAACCAACACAAAGACAATTATGAAGCATTAATCACACAAAATACAACTTCATAATCTATTCCATCAAAGCTCACAAGTCACATAGCCATAATTGGCATTACAACCACTCGCTCCTTCTAGCAAGAACCCTTCAAGTGGTCCAACTTTAAACACCATAAGACAAGGAATAAGAGAGAGAGCTTATAGATCTATGGCACGACTTAGAGAATGAAGAAGTGAAACATTTCCTAAAACGTCTCATAGCCTCCTACTCATAGTTGTGGTGCACAACACAACCATGAATCGGACTCTAATCAACGCGGTGTGTTGGACTCCGAGGATCTATCAACCTAGTGCTCTGATACCAAGTTTGTCACGACCCAAGCCTAGGGCCTAGACGTGACCGGCGAATGGGGAACCCGAAGGAACCCCAAACAAGCCTCATAGCGTATCTTACACATCATTGGTCGCGGAAGCAATTAAAATGACCATAAGCGATAAGCATAATCAAGGGGGAAATCGGGACTAAGGGAGCAAAAAAAAAAAAAGAAGAAATGATACATAAATACCATAGATGAATCAAGCTCAAACATAATACACAACTTGTCCAACACCACCTCTAAACATAGGTACTTTAGCGGGGGCCAAGACAAACAACTGGGCTCACCCTCATAGTCAAAACATAACTAAAAGGAAAAGTCTTATACATAGCAAAAGATCATAAGCAACGTCCCCGGAATGGAGGACTCACCAATAACCTTGATAGAAAATCGTATTAGCCACGCGGAGGACGAGGGTCAAGCGGTGCTCCGGTCCCTACATGGTGACATCATGTAGGCATAGAGTATGCGTTAGTACGTTTGAATGTACTAAGTATATGGGATGCAATGCAATGCAACAAGGGATGGACATCATAGGCAAAATGCATAATCGTACCCGATAGATAGCATATTAATGAGATGATATGTATAATGATGCTTATATAAAAATCATATTTAGTAGGGCATAGTATATGTGTAGTGAGTGACCATCAATATAGTATTTCCAAGGCCTACCACCCCCTTGGAGAGGCGAAAGAGGTACAAACCCCTCAATGTGGTTACCCGGGCCTACCACCCCCCGAGCTAGGGACCAAGGTACAAACCCCTCGATATGGTTATACGGGCCTACTACCCCCCGTACTAGGCAACCAAGGTACAAACCCCTCGATACGGTTATACGGGCCTACTACCCCCCGTACTAGGCAACCAAGGTACCAACCCCTTGATACGGTTACCCGGGCCTACAACCCCCCGAGCTAGGCTTGGTCGACTCACACACTATATAGAGAAAATCATATACATGTATCCATTTCATCATCATTTCAATACTTATATAATCATCCGACTCATAGGACGTACATTGGACCTTCCATTTCATAAGAATTCTATAAATGGCATTTTATCAAACATATGGTGGGCTACTTGTTCATGTAAATAAAATCATGTGTTTCAAGAGTACTAAGTCCAACCAATTTCAAAATCCATATAAAACAGCCCACCAACAACATACATATATATATACATATATAACAACCTTCATAATTTGATCATGGAGGCATGAAAACCATAAACATCATATAATCATTCCATTTCATGATAATATACAAAAATAGACCATAATAGGATGTGTAGTAATAATTCCATAATTCAAGAGTTCATAAATGATCATAAGGACCCATAAACTTGAAGTAAAATAGAGGATAAATGGTTGGACTTGTGGAAAGGAAGGTTTCCACAATCAACCCACATACCTCAACTTTGGAGAATTCTTGATGAAGATTGGAATGGAGAATTGCTTGAGATTGAATCTTGAATCCGGAATTAAAGCTTGGGATCCTTGAATTTGGTTGATGATCTTGGTGGAATTTTTGGAGAGGGTTTAGAGAGAGTTTTTGGATGTTTTGAAGTTAAATGACTAAGTATGGATATGTCCCCTTTTTATAAAAAAACGTCCCAACACTTAAAAAAAAAATTGAGGCGGGTGAACAGTGTTTTCGGCTACTGGAATTTGCATTTTCTGCCGGACAGGTTTTACGAAAATGGTCATAACTCCTTCATCCTAACTCGGAATGAGGTGAAACAAATTGCGTTGGAAAGCTAACTCACAGAGCTTTAATTTTGATAGTTTGAGCTCCTTCCAGTTCCTTGTGTGCTGAGAGATATGCCCCTTTAAAGTTGACCCTCAAAATCGCATTTTTTGCGATTTTCGAATTTTGATACGGTTGTTCTAAAATTCGGGTTAGACTTATTTCCCACTCAATTTGACCCCCTGAATAAGAATATGAAGTCGAATTTCCGAAATGATGCACGGAATTTGAGATATATGGAAATTACAATTTTAGGTGTTTTCGAAGCACATTTTCGGGCATTTTTGGGGTCGTTTCAAAGTGTCATGAGAAAGTATGAGAGGACAGCAGGTTGGTTGATAGGGCTAGTGATGGCCTTATATTCATAAATATTAATGTGGTAGAAGGGTTTTGGCTATGATTGACATAGATTCATAGGAACAAGGTGCACTAGTTACGACATTATACCCGGGGAAGGTAAGAGGATGTGGTTAGAGAAGTGGGGTAGTGTAACTTCCATATTGCCTGTTTTATTTTGATTATGAGGATGTGGTTAGAGAAGTGGGGTAGTGTAACTTCCATATTGCTTGTTTTCTTTTGATTATTTATATTATATTTGGTGGTAGGTTTGGGTTGACCGATGATGCCTACCAGTACGTGTGTTTGTATTGATACTACTTTTTCTATTGCACTTGGCATAGTCTGGTGACATAAATTCAGTGATGTCTTATAATTGAAGACGATGATCATCTCAGACAAATTCTACTCCTCTTTCATTATGGTGGAGTCGTGTTTTTTTTTCATGTATAAACTTTACTGTTTAAGTAGCTCTTGTACATTTTTAGCCTAGCTCCATGGAGAATGTTTTTATTTGTAACACCTCGGATTCAGAAAAGCAATATATACTCATTTTATTTTGGCATCCATTTGGCAAAATAGCTCGAGGACGTTGAATGACTGATGATTCCGAATAAACCCACCTCACCTTTTTGGCTTGATCTCTCAATCTAGTGTTCTGTAACTTTGGGCGAGCTGGAACGAGTTCGCCGTTCCATTCGGCAAATCGCAAAATTGAGCCCCCATTCGCCTAATAAAATTGGTCCAAGAGCTGGCTCACTGTAAATTTCGGTGAGCTAAATGCTCACTCGGCGAGTCGCCGAGTAGCCCTTGGCGAGCTCCAGCGTATTTCAACTTCAGTTTTTTAGTCAGGGACTTTTGGGTCTTTTCAAATTATTTTAATTCAATAACATGTCGTTTTGCCCTTCACCTAAAGACCTATATAAGAGTTTTACCCCAATTTCCTCAATTTTTAAATGATTCTCTCAAATTCTGAAAAGAAGATCAAGTCTCGCCTAAAAAATATTTCTCTCTAGAACTTGAAGAAGAAGAAGGGTTCAACCTTGGGTTTCAAGGCAAGCCTCCATTTTCACCATTGAAGATAAGCATTTGGCTTTGAGGTATGATAGTTTTCATCCATGGATTCCTTCCATTCATGGAGTTCCCAAATTTCCCTATTTCAAAGTTAGAAATCTCCCATTGAGTTAGGGTTTTCTTCAATTAACATGGGTTCTTTTCATTATTGATTTAAATGATTGAATTATGAATCTCTTATGCATGAATTGATGAAGTACTATGATTCTATGATGATTCCCCCCATGAACCTATGTAATCCCTATGTTTTCAAGCTATTATCATATGATGTGGGACTTTGATTATAAAGGAAGAGTTTTATGAAATTAAGCATGTATTCCTAGCTTTACATGAATTTATGATGAAACCCATATCGAACCCATGTTTTCTAAATGTTGATGATTGAAAGCGGGTTTTGAACCTTGAAAGGTAAATTATGGAATTATACATGTTTTTATGAAATCTATGCAAATGTTTTAAGGATGTTGTGAGAGTAAAGTATCAATTATGATGATCATGATGTGTTATTGAAAGAATTTTCTCATATACACATAAATGCAAGATGTGAAATGCTCTATCATATAATAAGGATTCTAAGGTTAAAAGGTCTTCTCACCTAATTAAATCAAAGATAAAGAGTTATCCTAATGAACCTAGCTTGGATTTGTTATGGAAAGATACATTTCCATGGATAATGACTTATCTTGGATTGGAAAGATGACGTGCCTTTCCATGGATAATAAGAAGAAGTAAGAATTGACTGTTTCGTGGGATTTATGCTTAGCACTGAGAGGATATTGAGATGGAAGCTCTCCCGTTAGTAGAGGTCGGGTTTCTAGAATCAATCTTCTTATCCCTTACATATGTGCCCCCATAGGATTATTGTCTAGATAGACATTAGCTAGTGGATCCACTTTAGCTCAGATTTATGGTCCTTACCTTGGCAAGTAGGACAACCCTTTTCCGGTGTGGGAGACACTGGTGGATCATGTTATAGCGCACATGGTCTCTATGTCAGTTAAGGTTAATCCCCCACATTAATAATGAACTGAGGTTACTTCAAGAAGTATCTTACATGTGTTCAAAGGTTTTAATGATGTTAGCTTGCATTGACCATGGTTTTATGACTTATGTTTTCTAACCCTTTTATGTCATGTTTTAGATAGGTCAATTGCATACCATGAAATGTCCCTTTTAGCATGTTTTAAATGTTATATGCATAACTATCATACTTTGTACATTCTTTGTACTAATGTATACTCTTGCCTACATTTCCCCAAATGTAGGGTCCGATAGTCAGGTTTCTTAGTTTTGTGGCTAGTGGTTGATTTCAAGATTTCCAAGCTTGGGTGAGTCCTCATGCTTCGAGGACGGATTCTCATTGTTTCAGTTTACTTCTTGTATTTTAGTTTTGGACATGATATATGGGCTAGGCTCAATTTCATTCTATTGTACTACATGGCTATATTGAGACAAATGTTTTAGACTTCCGCTTTTCTTTTATAAAACTATTGGACTTGGATTATTATTTTACTTCTATTGTTCTATATTGGTGAAGAAGTAATGAAAGATCTGATATAGATTGAAAAGAGGAAAATCTAAGCTAGCTAACGAAAGGGTTGACGATTTAGTTACTTATCACATAAGGTGGGTACTCCCGATATTGTTTTTGGAATTATCAATATATATAGTAGCGTACTAGACTCCATCAAAAGGTATAGCATTACATTTTAACAAATAGAGGAAAGCTAGGTCTCTGTCCTCCTACTGTTGGTGACTAACCTCTTCCTTTCTATTTAGAAAGTGGAACAAAACTAGCAGCTCCCAGCATAGGAGCCTATGGTTCGATTCTTGTTGTTGCTGCAGGTACACATCCCTCTTCTTGGTGTGGAACAATATATGAGAAATAGATTCTCAAATTAACAGAATATTATAAAAAAAAATTCTTCTCATTTACGCTTGTCTCAATCATGGGCGGTTGAAAAGAGTTCTTTATAGTCATTTCCCTGTTACATTTTCCGAGACATTGTATTTATTATATTCAAAGGGTGACATAGTAAAATTACCCTCTTATTTATAATTTCTTAATAAGTACACAAAGTCAATAGTGGATAACTATTGATGGATAGAGAGGGAGTAGTAAACATCAAAAGAGAGAATATTGAACCCTGGTTTTGACTGAATTTCTTTGGTATTTAAATTTCTTGCATCATTTTCTTCCTTTCTGGTGGCTCTTAATCTCTTTGAATTAAAAAAGGTTTAAATATAAGTTATTTTCTAATATAGATTTGTATCTTCTTTGGAATAGTATTTCAGTTTTGGACATGATGTATGGGCTAGGTCCAATTTCATTCTATTGTACTAGATGGCTATATTGAGACAAGTGTTTTAGACTTTCGCTTTTCTTTTATAAAACTATTGGACTCGGATTATTGTTTTACTTCTATTGTTCTATTTCTTATGTTATGAAAGCTAAGTGGCTTGTATAGGGTTCTTCGGGGTTTTATATGCCATGTTACATCTAGGGGGTCCCCCTAGGTCGTGACAAACTTGGTAATCAGAGCACATGGTTTAGAATGGCCCTAGGATGTCTCATAAGACACGTCGAGTAGAGTCTTGTTAATAAGTGTGAAGCGCGCCACATTTATAAATGAGAGGCTACAATATGATTAGGAAACTCCACTTCTTTCATTACTCTTAAGTCGTGAGATAGAGTTTAACTCTATAAGGTCTCTCTCCTAATCCTTATCTAATTCTCTACAGGATATGGCTACTCGAAGAGCGTATGGTAGAAGGAATATGAGGGAGAATGCGGAACAAGAAGCTCCTCCCCAAGCTCCTCAAGTTCCAATCGATCCTTCGGTCGAGCAAGTGACTAATGCGGAGTTTAGGGCTGCTTTTTAAGTGTTGGCTCAAGCCATGACGGCCCAAGCCAATAGGGAGGTTGCAGTTCCCATGAACTAAAATATGGGCATGACAACATCTAGAGTAAGGGACTTCACTAGGATGAATCCTCTGAAGTTTCATAGTTCTAAGGTTGAGGAAAATCCTCAAGAGTTCATTGATGAGATCTATAAGGTTTTGATGATCATGGGAGTGAAGCCGGTGGAAAAAGCGGAGTTGGCCTCTTATGAACTTAATGGTGTGGCACAAATATGGTACAACCAATGGAAAGAAGGGAGACCGGAAGATGCGGGTCCTCTTAATTGGGAGAAGTATAAAGCCGTTTTTCTTGATAGGTTCTTTCCCCTTGAGATGAGGGAAGACAAGGTGCTTGAGTTCATAAACCTTTGACAAGGGAGTATAAGTGTTAGGGAATATGCTCTAAAGTTCACAATATTGTCTAAGTATGCTCCAACGATGGTTGTCGATTCAAGGGCAAAGAATGAGTAAGTTTTTCTCAGGTTTGTCCAAAATGGTGGTTAAAGAGTGTCATACCACCATACTCATTAATGACATGGACATCTCTCATTTCATGCTTCATGCACAATAGATTGAAGAGGAGAAACTTAAGGAAAAGTCTAGAAAGGCAAAAAGAGCTAAGACCGGTGATGGTAATTTTTCTCATCTAAGGTCCGATGGATAGGGCCGTCCTAGATTTTGACAAAAATTTTCCTGTCAAGGTTCCTCCAATGCTCCTCCTAAGTTCAACAAAGATCGGGTGTCTAACACTAAGCCTCATGGATGAAATGGTAGTGGATCTTCATTGCCCACGTCTACTTGTACTATGTGTGGAAGGAAGCATGGGGGTAAGTTCCTAGCTGTCACGGATGGTTGCTTTAGCTGTGGTAAGAGTGGTCATAAGATGAGGGAATGCCCCATGCTTACGGTTAAAGGAAGAGAGGGCAAGAAAGCTCCTCCTAGTGGTTTCGGTCCCAATACTCCTAAGCAAAATAGATTTTATGCACTTTAGACTCGTGGTGAACTAGAGGGTTCTCCCGATGTGATTACCCGTATGTTGAAAGTTTTCGAACTTGATGTTTATGCTTTACTTGATCTCGGTGCTACCTTGTATTTTGTGACGCCATATATGGCTATGAGGTTTGATGTTCTTCCGGATGTGTTGTTAGATATGTTTTTTTGTCTCTACTCTTGTTGTTGATTCTATAGTGGCTAAGAGGGTCTATAGAAAATGTCATGTTTCCTTGTCTCATAGATTAACTCTTGTTGACTTGGTAGAGCGTGATATGCTAGATTTTGATGTTATCCTTGGTATGGATTGGTTGCACTCATGTTATGCTTCTATTGATTGTAGAACTTGTGTAGTCAAGTTTCAGTTCCCAAATGAGTCTGTCCTAGAGTGGAAAGGGGGAAATTCTATACCTAAGGGTCAGTTTGTCTCTTGTCTTAAAGCTAGAAAGATGATTTCTAAGGGTTGCACTTACCATCTAGTTAGGGAGAGGGATGTGGATTCCAAAATGCCAACTCTCAAGTCGATCCCCGTTGCTAATGAGTTTCCTGAAGTGTTCCCATATGATTTACCCAGTATTCCTCCCGAGAGGGAAATAGACTTTGGTATTGACCTTCTCCCAGATACGCAACCTATTTCTATTCCTTCTTACCGTATGGCTCCAGTAGAACCTAAGGAGTTGAAAGACCAATTGAAAGATTTGTTGGATAAGGGTTTCATCCGGCCGAGTATCTCTCCATGGGGTGCTCCATATTTGTTTGTTAGAAAGAAATATGGTTCTCTTCATATGTGTATTGACTATCGTCAATTGAACATGGTGACCGTTAAGAATAAGTATCCTCTCCCAAGGATAGATGACTTGTTTGACCAACTTCAAGGAGTGAGTTACTTCTCTAAGATTGATCTTCGATTGGGTTATCACCAATTGAGGGTGAAGGAAGATGATATTCCAAAGACGACTTTTCAAACCCGGTATGGTCATTATGAATTTTTGGTAATGTCATTTGGGTTGACTAATGCTCCGGCGACATTTATGGATTTGATGAATAGGGTGTTTAGACAATACCTTGATATGTTTGTGATTGTGTTCATTGATGATATATTAATCTATTCGAGAAGTGAGGATAAGCATATTGATCATTTGAGAATTGTGTTGCAAATTCTTAAGGACCAACAATTTCTTGCAAAGTTTATCAAGTGTGAGTTTGGTTAAGGTCCGTAGCTTTCCTTGGTCATATTGTTTCAAGTAAAGGTATTGAGGTAGATCCTAAGAAGAAGGACGCGGTCAAGAGTTGGCCTAGACCTCTAACCCCTTCGGATATTAGAAGTTTCTTGGATTTAGCTGGTTACTATAGAAGGCTTGTTCAGGGATTCTTTTTTAGTTGTCTCTCCTTTGACGACTTTGACTCAAAAGAAGGCTAAGTTCATATGGTCTGAATTATGTGAAAAGAGCTTCCAAGAGTTGAAGGATAGACTTACTTCTACTCCGGTGTGACTTTACCAGAAGGGACCGATGGCTTTGTTATTTATCATGACGCCTCAGGAATTGGGTTAGGATGTGTGCTTATGCAAAATGGGAAAGTTATTGCCTATGCCTCAAGGAAACTTAAGATTCATGAGAATAATTATCCTACCCATGACCTTGAACTAGTGGCGGTTGTGTTTGCCTTAAAGATTTGGAGGCATTATTTGTATGGAGTCCATGTAGATGTGTTTACCGACCACAAGAGTTTGCAATATGTTTTTAATCAGAAAGATCTGAATCTTCACCAAAGAGGTGGCTTGAGTTATTGAAAGATTATGATATGAGTGTTCTCTATCGGAAAGGCAAATGTGGTGGCGGATACTCTTAGTCAGTTATCTATGTGAAGTGTTGCTCATATTGAAGAAGAAAAGAAAGAGTTGGTTCGAAATATTCATAGATTTACCCGATTAGGTGTTTAGTTAGTGGACTCCACCAAAGGTGGTGTTATGGTTCATAATGGTTCAGAATCGTCTTTTGTGGCGGATGTGAAAGCCAAGCAAGGTCTTGATCCAATCTTGGTCAAATTGAAAGAAGCGGTGCTTAAGAAATCCGTTGAGGCTTTCTCACAAGGGGAAGATGGTGTACTTAGATATCAAGGTCCTTTATGTGTTCCGAATGTTGATGACTTGAGGGAACAGATCTTGACAGAAGCCCTTAGTTCGAAGTATTCCATTCACTAGGGAGCCACCAAAATGTACCGTGATTTGCGGGAGGTCTATTGGTGGAATGGGATAAAGAAGGATATTGCGGTATTTGAGGCTAAGTTTACAAATTGCCAACAAGTGAAAGTTGAGCATCAGAAATCGGGAGGTTTGTCCCAAAATATTAGCATTTCTACGTGGAAGTGGGAAGATTTGAATATGGACTTTATAGTTGGTTTTCCTCGCACCCGGCGATAACATGATTCGATTTGCGTTGTAGTTGATCGGATGACGAAATCGGCTTATTTCCTTCCCGTCAAGGTTTCCTATGCACGGAGGACGACTATGACAAGTTGTACTTGAGAGAAATAGTAATGTTGCATGGAGTACCTTTGTCCATTATTTCCGATCGTGGTACCCAATTCACCTTTTTTTGTTTTTGAAGCATTCCAAAAAGGGTCTTGGTACTTGTGTTAAGCTTAGTACGGCCTTTCATCCCCAAACCGATGGGGAAGCAGAGCGTACTATCCAAACTTTGCAAGACATGTTAAGGGCTTGTATGATTGATTTTAAGGGTAATTGGGATGACCATTTGCCATTGATTGAATTTGCTTATAATAATGGCTATAACTCGAGTATTGATATGGCTCCGTATGAGGCCTTATCTGGTGGGAGGTGTAGATCTCCTATAGGATGGTTTGAGGTGGGTGAAGTTGCCCCAATAGGTCCCGAGTTGGTACATGAAGCCATAGAGAAAGTTCCACTTATTAGAGCGAGGTTGGAAACGGCTCAAAGTCGGCAAAAGTCGTATGCCGATGTGGGAAGAAGGGATCTTGAGTTTGATGTTCATGATTTGGTTTACTTGAAAATCTCAAACCATGAAGGGTGTGATGAGGTTTGGTAAGAGAGGGCAACTTAGTCCCTGATATGTTGTTAGCTTGAAGTTGATGTTTCCTCCTTGGATGTTAGCTTGGAGTTGATGTTTCCTCCTCGGATATGTGTATTGCATGCATGATGGGTTGTTAGACTTTATTCCACCCCTCTTATGATGTTTTGATAATGTCCTAGCTTGGAGTCAATAGAACCTCTTTGGTTATATGCATTTAGATGAAGTTGCATTGTAGGTTGGGTTGTTAGTTCCTCTCCTACTCTTTTCGTGCCAGCTTGAATCTCATTAAAGGATGAATGATCCCAAGGGGTAAGATATTGTAACACCTCGAATTTAGAAAAGGGAAATATACTCATTTTATTTTGGCAACCATTTGGCAAAGTAGCTCGAGGACGCCGAATGACTCAGCGATCCGCCGAGTAGACCCACCTCGCCTTTTTGGCTTGATCTCTGAGTCCAGTGTTCTGCAACTTTGGGCGAGCTGGAATGAGTTAGCCATTCCATTTGGTGAATTGCCAAATTGAGCCCCCATCGCCTAACTAAATTGGTCCAAGAGCTGGCTCACTATAATTTCCGGCCAGCTAAAGGCTCACTCGACGAGCTCCAGGGGGTTTCAACTTCAATTTTTAAGTCTGGGACTTTTCAGATTATTTTAATTCAGTACCATGTCGTTTTTTCCTTCACCTAAAGACCTATATAAGATTTTTACCCCAATTTTTAAATGATTCTCTCAAGTTCCTAAAAGAAGATCAAGTCTCCTCTCCAAAATATTTCTCTCTCTAGAACTTGAAGAAAAAGAAGGGTTCAACCTGGGGTTTCAAGGCAAGCCACCATTTTCACCATTAAAGCTTCTCTTCTAAAATCATCCTCAACCCAGCAGCCTTAAGTTTGTTCAGTGATCGAGGTGGAGGTGCCTGAACCGGGGACACTAGACACTTTCGCAGCAATTAACAAATATAAATAATCGGGAGTAAACAAGTAGAGAGGGTTTCTTCGGAGTGTGAAGAATTGGATGCCAATTTTGCAAAATGGGTGATTATTAATTACTAAAAGTAGTTGAATCTCAGTGGGTAGGCTAGGTCTTTGGTGCAATAGAAATTTCTCAATCAACTATCACGAATCAAGCAAGTTCTTTCGAACCTCGACAAGAACAACAAAGATAAACAACTCATAACCTTAATCAATCTACTTTTTCAAGCTAGATTTGCAAAATTGCATTCAGACCCACTATCTCAAGCTAAATCCGCAACAACACAATCACTACAGTCATCAACAAACAATTTAATTCAAACACTTCTTTCTCAAGCAAGAATAGAGTACTAAGTTAGAATTTCATTTGAAACTACAACTCCTCAATTAAAACACAAATTATTAATTGAACCTACTTCAAATCAACAATGAAATCATTAATTAACCACACCCATTCGATAATTAATGCGTCCAAATACATAATCACACCCCCAAGAATGGGTTTTTTAGCAAAACATAATAAAGAACAAGAAATCATTACCAACTACGTTTTCCATCAGGTTGGGCAACAATCCACAAGTCTCCAAATGCTCAAATTGAAGCTAAAATCAAACAAAGCCTAAATCTCTACTCAAAAGTGTAAAAACAATATTTTAGAATGTTCAAGATCAAAAACCCAGAATTGGACAATGAGGGAACTCCTTTTTTTCTTTTGAAAATTACATTTATACATTCCCAAAATTTCAACATCGGAGTCACTTGACAAAGTAAGTCGGGCTTTACCGACCTGGTGGGCAATACGCTGAGTGCTTTCTTTCTCTCCCTTTTTGGCTTGTCTTTTCACCAATTACTCTGTAAATTTTGGCGAAGTAAGTCGGGATTGCCGACCTAATCAACTATACGGCTAATGCTCCTCTTCTCACCTTCTTGACATGGCCTTGCACCATCTTTTTTCTATAACTTTGGCGAGCTAAATTGGTAGCGCTGAACACTTCGATGAATCGCCGAAATTTTAATCCTATCGCCAAGTTGGTTTTGCCCATGGGCTGGACTACGAGAACTTTAGGTGAGCTGAAGGTCCACTCAGCCACTCGCTGAGTGGCTTTGGCTAGTACCAACCTTTCTTTCCTTCTACTTCTTCAGCTTTTTCGCTACTTTTTGCCTCGTAATGTCCTTGCCTTCCTCTTTTGCCTTCATTTCTGCAAATTAACATTATAACATCAGTTATGAGCATAAAATAGGAATTAAGGACACTAATTTCTTAAATATTAAGCCTTAAATGAGTTGAAATCTATCACTCACCAATGCTCCAACAGTGCGCCACAAAAAAGTTTCTGAAGTTTAGGGGCTGGCACCCCGCGCCACTCCGTGCGCCAAGGTCACCTTCCTATGCCCCTTTTTCCATCGTTCATCCTGCCTAAGTCAATTTAAAATGTATCGTCATTCTCTTCCTAATTTTAACTATCCGAACTACATCTAATCATTGATAAATCCTATATATCCTAAACATAATTGTTGAATTCACATTTCAAATTCATGATAGAGTTAAGAGTAAAGTTTGAGGAAGTCCTTTGAGTCGTTTTGAGAAGTCTTTTACAAACTTTTCAAACTTTTTTTTAGAGTTGAGTACTTGAGCATGAGGATGAGGAGAGTTGAGTTCAAGTTTTTGAAATGAATATAAGGTAACTAAGTATTCCCATGTGTAACTGTTTTACATTTAAAAATGAGAGAGGAAACCTTGATTTTGAAATGAGTTTATGAGGATTTTTTTAGCATAATTTATTTTTCTATAACCTTTTGAGTAATAATCTCAAAGTTTGAGGATGAAGAAATGCTTTGAAACATATGAGCATGAGTTATATTATTGGGAGTAGTAGTGAGCACTGATATGGGGACGAGTTCAGACAACTCAAAGTCCTCATAGACCATGTATGTCAACATGGGTAAAAGGTCATACTTTTTAGATGATTCCTTAATTCTTTTAAGCATAGCTTTGTGGATCCACTTAGTTGAGGATGTCTTATACTCCAACAAAGTATAGGATAGGTCTGGCAGCGTGGGCGAGACATTGTTTCATCACATAGCTCATAGTGATGGTTGTCGGTTAGAAAACCTCCCAAATAAGAGTAAAGAGTTATTATTGTATTTTTAAATATGTTGAGTTATTATCAATTGTTTTAAAAGCTTTCTTTATACTACATATTTATTGTTGCTTTTTATATTAAATTGAGTTGAGTATCATTGAGTTGAGTTGAGTTATATGAGGTGAATATGTTTTTTTCCAGTTCAAGTTTATGTTTGTACTTTAGAGTTCCCCTTGCATGCTCATACATTCAATGTAGTGATGTTATTTGGCCTGCATCTTTTATGATGTAGATACAGGTATTCAGGGCAATCAACATGTGCTCCATTGATATCACTTGCAGTCCCAGAGTTGCTTTGGTGAGCCTCCTTGCTTCCGGAGGATTTCCCATTTATCTTTCAATGTTGTTAGGAGGTCGTGGGTCTTGTCCCAACTTCCCTCATAGTTATTAGAGGCTTCATAGACAATAGTGTTTTGAGGAGTCTTTTCCATTTCCATTGTTAATGTTTAACACTTGAGTTACCTTCATATCTTGATGTGTTTCTTATCATATTAATGGATGACATTCTAATTTATTTGAGGAATGAAGAAGATCATGCTAGTCATCTTAGGGTAGTTCTCCAAACTTTAAGGATAAGAAGTTGTATTCCAAATTTTCTAAGTGTGAGTTTTTTCTTCAGTCTGTGTAATTCTTAGGCCAAATTGTGTATGGTGAAGGGGTTCGAGTTGACACTCAAGAGATTGAAGTTGTACAGAACTAGCCCAGACCCACATATCCAACTGATATTAGGAGTTTCTTGGGATTGGATGGTTATTATAGGAGGTTTTTTGAGGGGTTTTCATCTATTTCTTCCCGTTTACAAAGTTGACTTAGAAAACAGTGAAGTTATAATGGTCTGAAGCTTGTGAGAAAAGCTTTAAGGAATTTAAAATACGGTTGACTACTGCCCTAGTGTTGACCTTACAAGAGGGTACACAAGGCTTTGTTGTTTATTGTGATGCCTCCAGAGTTGGACTTGGTTGTGTATTGATCCAGAATGGTAAGTTTATAGCCTATGCCTCCAGACAACTTAAAGTTCACGAGAAGAATTACCTAACCCATGATCTCAGTTGGCTGCTGTAGTGTTTGCTTTAAAAAATATGACGTCATTATCTCTATGGTGTTCATGTAAATATATTCACCAATCATAAGCGTCTTCACTATGTTTTCACTCAAAAAGAGCTTAACTCAGACAAATGAGGTTGTTAAAGTTATTCAAGGATTATCGCATGAGTATTCTTTATCACCCAAGTAAGGCTAATGTTGTTGATGATGCTTTGAACAAGTTATCTATGGGTAGTACTGCTCATGTTGAGAAGGGCAACAAAGAATTAAACAAAGGTGTGCATAGACTTGCACGATTGGGAGTCTGGTTATTGGATTCCAATGAAGGTGGTTCGTTTACTTCTTGCAAATTGCTTATGTAAGAACTAGTAGAAAGAAAGGGGCATTCTGCCACTTGATTGTAAGGAAAGGAATTTGAAAAAAAAAAGTAATTTTGTATATAAAGATATGGGTTTCCGGGCTTAGATCGAAATGGAATCCCCAAAAATGGATTTCTAAAAAAAAACTTCTAAAACGAATTCAAACTGTATTATTTAGATTCAAAGAAATATCTAAACCCAATTAAACAAAAAAAAGATTATCTAATTAGTAATCAAATAATTAACGAATCATTTAGTGGTGCTGATGAATGGGGTTGAATCATCACTAGTGTCCGAAGTGAAAGAGAAACAAGACCACCCAGTTTTGCTTGAATTGAAGGCAAATGTTAATAAGCAGAAAGTGATGGCTTTTGAACTAGGGGGAAATGGTGTGTTGAGGTATCAAGGTAGATTCTGTGTACCAAAGGTGGATGAACTCCAACAGAGGATCATAGAGGAAGCCCATAGCACTAAATATTCTATCCATCCTGGTTCCACAAATATGTATCGTGACTCTAGAGAAGTCTATTGGTTGAGTAGTATGAAGAAGTGTATTGTAGAGTTCGTTGTCAAGTGCCCGAATTGCCAACAAGTCAAAGTGGAGAATCAAAGGCCAGGTGGTATGGCTCAGAACATAGATCTTCTGGAATGGAAGTGGGAGATAATCAATATTGATTTCATTACTAGTTTGTCGCGGTCTCGCAGACATCATGATTCAATTTGAGTAATTGTAGATCAAATGACTAAATGATCCTATTTCTTACCAGTAAAGACTACCTTTTGGGCAGAAAATTATGCCAGGTTGTATATTTAAGAGATAGTGCGCATTCATGGAGTTCCAGTGTCAATCATTTCAGACAGAGGTGCACAATTCACTATAGAATTTTGGAAGTCTTTCCAAAATGGTTTGGGTTCGAAGGTAAATTTGAGTACTGCTTTCCATCCTCGGACTGATGGTCAAGCAAAGCATATGATTCATACTTTAGAAGATATGTTGAGAGCTTGTGTGATAAATTTTAACGGTAATTGGGATGATCACTTACCTCTCATAAAGTTTGCTTCCAATAATAGCTATCACTCTAGCATCCAGATGGCTCTTGATGAGGCTCTTTATGGATGAATATGTAGATCTCATATTGGATGGTTTTTGAGGTTGGTGAAGTTGGGTGGATAGTACCAGACTTGGTTCATCAAGCTATGGAGAAAGTGAAGATCATTAAAGAAAGGTTGAAAACAGCGCGAAGTCGTAAGAAATTCTATACAGATGTTAGGAGAAGAGACATGGAGTTTGAGGTGGATTATTGGGTCTATTTGAAGGTTTCACCCATGAAGGGTGCTATGATATTTGGCAAGAAGGGGAAACTTAGTCCCTGGTATATTGGTCCTTACAAGATATCCAAGAGAATTGACAATGTAGCTTATGAGTTGGAGCTACCGCCAAAGTTAGCAACAGTCCATCTAATGTTTAACATTTCTATGTTGAAGAAATGTATGGGTGATCCTTCACTTATTATACCTAATGAGAATATTGGTATTAAGGACAACCTATCTTATGAGGAGATACCCGTAGAAATGCTTGATCGTCAGGTTCGAAAGTTAAGAACCAAGGAGGTAGCTTCAGTCAAGGTCTTATGAAGGAATCAGGTTGTTGAGGAAGCTACTTGGGAGGCTGAGGAGGATATGAATAAGAGATACCCATATCTCTTTTCTTCCGGAGAAATTCCAAACCAAGGTAATGACTTTTTCTAAAACACTATTTAAATTGATATGTTGTGCTGTGTTAAATTGCATGTTGGGTGTTTGAGTGGGATGTTAGATGTTCCTACTCCAGTTCTATTTAGAGTAATCTTATTCGAGGATGAATGTTCCCGAGGGGGATAAATTGTAACACCTCAGTCTTAGGAAGAGCTAATTTTATAAAGAAAAAAATTGGAAAGAGCTAATTTGAGAGTTGTTCAAGTTAATCTTAAATTATGAGTTTTAAGTCAACTTGAAACCACCATAGCTTTCAGCACTGGATGAGTTAGGTGGCCCATGAGATATCAAATAAAATATCCTTGAGTCCTCTTTCCACCGCCGGTGAGTTTGCTAAATTCCGAGTTCGGATGAGGGAGATACACCCGTTTGAGTTCAGCCTATCAAGTTAAAGAAGTTCATCCGAATTATGGAGGGGTATTTTGGTCTTTTCCTTACCCCACTAATTCCACACAGTTTTTTCACCCAATTAGGGGTCAAATATGATTAAAATTTGTTCACGCTAAAGTCTAAAAACGTTTGGAAGGTTAGGGTAAAGTTCAAGAGGAGAAAAAGAGAAAAGCTTCAAGTGTTCAAGAGTTCTTGCGATCTTTGAGGAATTTCACAAGGGTTTGATCTTTTCGAGGTATGTAAGTTTTAAAGTGATGATTTAGTTCACCCTCACGCCAATCATGAGTTTCCTTATTGATTTCGTTCATAAATTTGAATATATTGAGAATCTTGATGAGTTTTCTTGAGGTTTTGTTCTTTATTCTTTATTAATGGGGTTTGATGAGTTCTTGAGGTGAGGGTTTGCATTTGGGGGTTGTTCTTAAGAAAATATGAGTAGATTTTTGTTTACTTATGTTGGGTTAATGAATCTATGGGAGTTTGGAAGGAATCAATCGATTCTAGTAATTAGGGCCAAAAATCGAAGAGGAAAATTTGTCGGCTTTTCTGGGCAGGGCCTGGGCGACGGACTAATAGTGCATGAGAAAAGAGTTTCTGAAGTTTAGGGATTGGTACCCTCCGCCACTCAGTGCGCCAGGGGCACCTGCACACGCCTCTTTTCCGTCGTTCATCCTGTTTGAGTTCTTTCAAAATGTATCTTTTCTCTCTTCCTGATTTTAACTATCCAAACTACATATAATCATTGAGAAATCCTATATATATTAATCATAATTATTGAATTCATATTTCAAATTCAAGATAGAGTTAAGAGTAAATTTTGAGGGAGTCCTTTGAGTCATTTTGAGAAGTCTTTTACAAACATTCAAAACTTGTTTTGAGACTTGAGTACTTAAGCATGAGGATGAGGAGAGTTGAGTTCAAGTTTTCTAAATAAATATATGGAAACTAAGTATTCCCAAGTGTAAATGTTTTACATTTTAAAGCGAGAGGAAACCTTGATTTCCAAATGAGTTCATGAGGAGTTTTTGACCATAATCTCTTTGAAGAGAACCTTTTGAGCAATAATCTCAAAGATTGAGGATGATGAAATGTTTTTAAATGTATGAGCATGAGTTATATTATTGGGAGAAGTATTGAGCACCGATATGGGGACGAGTTCAGACAACTCAAAGTCCTCATAAACCATGTATGCCAACATGGTTAAAGGGTCATACTTTTTAGATGATTCTCTATTGCTCTTAAGCATAACTTAGTGGATCCACTTAGTTAAGGATGTCTTATACTCCGACAAGGTATAGGACAGTTTTGGTTGTGTGGGCGAGACATTGTATCATCACATAGCTCATAGTGATGGTTGTCGATTAGAGAATCTCCCAAATAAGAGTAAAGAGTTATTATTGTATTTTTAAATACATTTGGTTATTATCTACTATTTTAAAATCTTTCTTTATACTACATCTTTATACTGTTGCTTTTTATATTGAATTGAGTTGAGTATCCTTGAGTTGAGATGAGGTGAGTATGTTCTTTTTTTCTAGTTCAAGTTTACGTATGTGCTTTAGAGTTCCCCTTGCATGCTCATGCATTCAATGTACTAATGCCATTTGGCCTGCATCTTTCATGATGTAGATATAGGCATTCAGGGTAATCAACAGGCGCTCCGTAGATACCACTTGAAGTTTCATAGTTGCTTTGGTGAGCCTCCTTGCTTCCGAAGAATTTCCCATTTATCGTTCAGTTTTTTAGGAGGTTGTGGGTCTTTTCCCACCTTCCCTCATAGTTATTAGTGGTTTTGTAGACAGTAGTGTTTTGAGGAATCTTTTCCATTTTCATTGTTAATGTTTAAGACTTGAGTTTCCTTCTTATGGCTAATTGAATATTTAAATATTCTGAGTTTCGTATTTCATACATTAATTGAGTTAAACCTTTACTTTTAAGTTCATAGTGTGTTGAGCAATTCTTTCGCTGAGTATATAGCCAGGCTAAGGGTTCGCTTAGGGACAAGCAAGGGTTCTCAAGTACTAGTTACGTTTAGGGTGTAGGCTCGGGGCATGACAAAAACCATAAGATAAGAGGTTAGAAAATGTCATCTTAATCATCATCAATGCAAGTAAAAATCATTTATAAACACTTGTGAGATACTTCTTGAAGTAACCTTAGTTCATCATTATTGTGGGAAGTAGCCTTAACCGACATAGAGACCATGTGAGCTATAACATGGAAAGCCTTTCAACTCTAAGAATCCTTTATGTGAGAAAACTCTTTCACATTCATGTATTGAGTAGTATGTGAGAAATCCTTTCACAACAACAACAACATTTATGCTTTACTCTCAAAGCAACTTAAATCAATTTCATCAATTTCATAAAGAACATGTATATCTTTATAAACTTATCTTTTGTAGTTTAAAACTCACATTATATCATCATAGCTTAGAAAACATGGTTAAAGCATCGGTTCATGGAGATTCAACTTAAAACATGGAATTATCTCAATCCATGCATAATAGTTCATAAAATAATCAATTGGATCAACATCAAAATGAACCCATGATATGAAAGAAAACCCTAACTTCAATTGGATATTTCTAACTTGTAAATTGGAGAATTTAGGAACCCTATGGAGGAAAGAGCTCCATAGGTGAATATTATCATACCTTGGAGTTCAAAGCCAATAAGAAATTGGTGAATTGGAGACTTGATCTTGAAACCCTAACTTGACTTCTTCTTCTTCCTTGGAGAAAGAAATATTTGAGAGAATGACATGATCTTATTTTGGGAATTTGAGAGATTGAATTGAAGTGGGCAATTTTGGGGATAAAAATCCTTATATAGGGCTTTGAATAGAAGGTAAAATGACGTAGTATTGAGTTATAACAATTAGGTAAAGACCTAAAATCCCCTGACTTAAAAGCTGACGAAGTATCTTCAAGGAGGCCTTCACGGGCCGTCTAAGGCACCACGGCCCACCAAGTGGGTCGCGGAGATGCTCTGCCTGATAGGGCTTCACTATTTCGAGTATAACATTTTACTTTGATCTTAGAATTAGGCAAACTTGGCGGCGTTGGAAAGAGGACTCAGAGATCTTTAATTTGGTAGGTCATGAGCTACCTAATTCATTTTGTGCTAAAAGATATGATCATTTGAAATTGACCCTAAACTCTAAGTTTTATAAGCCCCCTTCACAAACAACTTTACGGTCTGTGTGAAGTTTCACGGGCCATTTAGACGTATGTGGTTCTTAACCAGTAGCTAAGGGACATACCCATCCTGAGTATGCCACTTGACGACCCCTTTGACGATTTTTCAACCAAACCACGGGCCATCTAGGCGTCCGTGTGAGGGACACCTTCCTGGGGTAGGTTCTAGGGACTCACCACGAGCAACCAAATGAACTTTGGTCCCCTACACGACCCGTCTAGGGCTCCGTGGGGTGTTCCATGGTCCACATTTTGGTTCTTGACATGCCCTTTTGACTCCTTTATAGCCTTTCTCTAATCCGAGGTGTTACACTAAGTGATGTTTTGTAACCCCTCTCTATTTGAAAGAACTAGAATTAGAAAGAAACCATTTTTGGAAATAATTAAATTTGGAAATTTTGGGTCAACTTTGAACGACGATACCTCCTGTACAGTATGATTTAGGTGGGATACAAGATATCAAATGAAAGGTCTTTGAATTATCTTTTCGACCCCACCGAATTTGCTAAATTTTGAGTTTGTATGAGAGAGATATGCCCGTTTAGAGTCGGGCTATCTAGATAAGGAAAGTCACCCGGATTTTAGAGGGGTATTTTCGTCTTTTCATTACCCAATTAAGTAAATTCATTTTTAGTAATTTATTTGGGGCCTAAACTGATTTGGTTCAGTTTACGCTTCACAAAATTACGCTAGGGCTTTGAGAGAGGAGAAAGAGCAAAAAGTTTATCACGTTCTTGAGTTTCGCTTGCAAATTTTGCCATGGGTTAATCCCTACGAGGTATGTCAGATCACATGGAGTTGGGTTCGTTCACCCACGCGCCAATCATGATTTAGTGTATTTACGTTCTTAAAGATAGAAATTATGAGTTCTATATGAGTTTTGTTGAAGTCTCATTTGAATCTTGATTGTTGAGTTTTGGGAGGAGTTATTGAGATGATTTAATGAAATTTAAGGTTTTTTTAGTATATTCTTGTATACTTTTGTTGGGTATTCGAATCTAAGTGTTTGGGGAAAAAACCAATCATGGGTTTTCTGGGCGGAGGGCTGGCGCACCGCGTCACTCACTGCGCCATGAAGAGAGGGTTATAGTTTGGGCAATGGGGTGTCGCGCCACTTAGTGCACCCCAACATGGGTTCTGTAGTTAGGGTTTTGGTGCCCTGTGCCACTCAGTACGCCAGGGTCTCCAGATCTTCTACCCTTTCCTACTTCTTTCTGTTTGAGTTCCCTCGAATCGTACCTATGATTTCTAGTTGTTTCCTACACTCAAAGGTGCGTTTAAACATCGAGATATCATCTATAACATGAGATCATAACCTTTGAATCCATAAATCAAATTCAAGGTAAAGCTAAGAGTCAAGTCAAGAGAGTTCTTACAGTCTTCCAAAAGTCTTATACATTCGTTTTAAATTTGTTTTAAAGACTTAAGCATTGAATTTGAGAAAGAGTAGAGCCGGGATTTAATTAAATGTTGTATGGGGACTAAGTACTCCCAAAGAGCAAATGTTTTCACATTAAAGATAAGAGGAAACACCGATTTCCAAATGTGTTTTCATGAGTAGTTTTGAGCTCCATCTCTTTTAAGAGATAATCTTTTTGAGTAATAATCTCAAACCACATAGAGAGAGTCATGTTTTTAACATATGAGCTGAGTATATTATGGGAGTAGTATTGAGCACTGATATGGGGACGAGTTCATAATAACTCAAGTCTCCATAAACCATGTAGCCATCGTGGGTAGAAATGGTATTTCTTTTTAGATGATTCCTTGATGCTTTTTTTAGCATAGACTAGTGGATCCACTTAGTAGAGGCGTTCTATATACCGACAAGTTATAGGAAAGTTCTAACAGTATGGGCCAGATGTTGTACCATCACATAGCTAATAGTGATGGTTATCGATTAGAGAAACTCCCACAGAATTATATTATATTTTACTATATATATAAATTGAGTTGTTATTGTATTTAAAATACATTAAGTTGCTATCCACATTTTTAAATGTTTATATAAACTGCATATTTACTATTGTTTATTTCTGCATTGAGTTGAGTATCGATGAGTTGAATAAAGTTGAGGTAAGTGTTTCTTTCGGAATTCACTTCAAGCTTATGTCATGTTTAGTTTTCCCCTTGCATGTACATTCAATGAACTGATGCCATTTGTCCTGCATCATTTTATGATACCGATACAGGTAACCAGGATCAGTATCCAACGCTTTGTTGATCTAATTGAGCACTCAGAATCTTGTGGTGAGCCTCCTTGCTTTTTGGAGGATCCCTTTTATTACATTGCTTTAGTATTTTCAGTTGTTAGAATGATCGGGGGTCTTGTCCCGGCATCTCTCATGGTTTTAGAGGCTTCATAGACGGATAGTTATTGTTCTTTATTCTTTCCATTTCCAATTGTTGATGTTAAGACTTGGTTTTCCACTTTGGCTAAGTTGAATGTTTATCTCTAAACATTCTAAGTTATTTTGAGACAATTGTTTTAAGTGCATTTTATTTCTTTATTAATGTGTAAAGTCTTCTGCTGAGAGTCTAGCCAGGCAAAGGGTTCGCTTTGGGCCAGCAATGGTTCTCAAGTGCCAGTCCCACCCAGGGTGTAGGCTCGGGGAGTGACAAACTTGGTATCAGAGCACATAGTTTAAGAGTTGTAGGGAGTCTATGAAGCCATGTCTATAAAGTCCTAGTTATCGGTGTGAAGCGCGCGACATATATAATTAGGAGGCTACAACATTTAGGAATTTCCTTACTTCTTTCATACTCATTTCGTGTGATAGAGTTTATCTCTATAAAAGTTTCTTTCTAACTCGTGCTTACGCGTGTCTTTCAGATCATGCCTTCACGAAGAGTTGTCTGAGGTCGTCCTGCTAGAAGGAACGTTGAGTAACAAGGGGTACCTAATGCACCAGAAGTGCAACCCCAAGGAGAGGTCACCAATGCTGAATTTCGGGAACCTATCTGAATGTTAATTCAGGCTGTGACCAACCAAGTTGGGAAACAAAGAGGGGTTCGATAGGATGTGGCTGATACGTCTAGAATCTGAGAGTTCTTAAGGATGAATTCTCCAAGCTTCACTGTTTCAAGTGTCACCAAGGATCCAGAAAACTTTGTTGAAGAGCTTCAAAAGGTTTTTGAGATTATGCACATAATTGATACTAAGAGAGTGGAACTAATTGCATACAAACTGGAAGGTGTCGCTAGAATATGGTTTGACCAATGGAAGAAGGGTAGAGCTGAGGGTGCACCGAATGTGAGTTAGGATATGTTTTAAAAGGCCTTCTTGGGGTGTTCCTTTACCCGAGAACTGAGAGAAGAAAAGGTACAAGAATTCCTTACTCTTAAGAAGAAATTTATGAGTGTGCATGAGTATAGCCTTAAGTTCACCCAACTTTCCCATTATGCTCTGGAGATGGTTGCGGATATGAGGAGTAGGATAAGTCTGTTTGTTGTTGGGTTTTCTCGTCTGTCAAGTAAGGAAGGTAAGGCTGCTATGCTAATAGTTGATATAGACATAGCGAGGTTAATGATTCATATGCAGCAGGTTGAGAAGGATAATCCGAGGGATCGAGAAGAGTTTAGAAACAAAAAGGCTGACATTAGGGAACGAGTCTGAACAGCAAAAGAGTAATGTCAACCGGTCATCTTTCCAACATAAGCAAAAGAGACCTGCTCCATCATCTGCTAGTGCACATGTACCTAGAAACATGGGTGAGTTCAATAATTAGAATTTCAAAGCTAGACTTGTACAGTCCCAAGGTAGTGTGGTACAAGGAGGTAACTGGGCTCCTACATGTGCTAAGTATGGTAGAAATCACCCCAGAGTGTGTCGTGATGGCTCCACTGATTGTTTCAAGTGTGGTCAAGAGGGTCACTTCATGAAAGAGTGTCCTAAGAACAGGCAGAACGGTGGAAATAGGGGCACTAGAGCCCAATCTTCTTCAGTTGCTCCACCAGATAGGGTTGCACCTAGAGGAGCTACTTCAGGGACTGGCGGAGGAGCAAACCTTCTATATGTTATCACAAGCCGCCAAGAGAAGGAGAATTCACCAGATGTTGTCATTGGTATGATCAAAGTATTTACTTATGATGCTTATGTTTTTCTAGATCCAGGTATAAATCTATCATTTGTGACTCCTTATATTGCCATGAACTTTGATATTCTTCCTGAGCAACTTCTTGAGCCCTTCAATGTTTCTACATATGTTGGTGAGTCTATCCTAAGTGAGAGAGTTTATCGTGATTGTACCATTTCCTTCAATCACAAGAACACCATGGCTGACTTAGTTGAGTTAGATATGGTAGATTTCGATGTCATTTTAGATATGGACTGGCTTCATGCCTATTATGCCTCAGTCGATTGTAGAACTCGAGTTGTTAAGTTCCAGTTTCCTAATGAGACAGTTATGGAGTGGGGGAGTAGTTCAGTAGTACCTAAGGGTCATTTTATTTTGTACCTTAAGGAGAGAAAGCTAGTTTCCAAGGGGTGTATCCATCACTTAGTCCGAGTTAATGACTCTAGTGTTGACACACCACATATTCAGTCAATTTCGATTGTTAGTGAGTTTCTAAAAGTCTTTCTAGACGACCTTCCTGAAGTCCCTCTTGAGAAAGAAATAGAATTTGGTATAGATATTCTTACTGATACTCGCCCTATCTCTATTCCGACATATAGAATGGCTCTAGCAAAGTTAAAAGATCAGTTGAAAGATCTCCTCGAGAAAGGTTTTATTCTACCAAGTGTCTCACCTTGGGGTACTCTGGTCTTATTTTTGAGGAAGAAAGATGATTCTCTTAGAATGTGCATAGATTACCGTTAGTTGAACAAGGTTACTATCAAGAATAAGTATCATCTTCCGAGAATTGATGATCTTTTCTATCAACATCAGGGTGCCACTTGTTTTTCTAAGATAGGCCTCAAATCTGGCTATCATTAGTGGAGAGTAAGAGAAAGTGATATCCCTAAGACAGCATTCAGGAGCCGCTATGGTCATTATGAGTTCTTAGTTATGTCCTTTGGTTTTACCAATGCTCCTGCAGCATTCATGGACCTTATGAATAGAGTATTCAAGCCTTATTTAGATATGTTTGTTATCGTATTCATTGATGACATCCAAATCTATTCAAGGAATGAGGAAGATCATGCTAGTAATCTCATAATAGTTCTCCAAACTCTAAAGGATAAGAAGTTATATGCTAAATTTTCTAAGTGTGAATTTTGGCTTGAGTCTCTAGCATTCTTAGGCCATATTATTTCTGGTGAGGGAATTAGAATTGATACCCAAAAGATTGAGGCAGTGTAGAACTAACCTAGACCCACGTCTCCAATTGACATTAGGAGTTTTTTGGGATTGGTTGGCTATTATAGAAGGTTCGTCGAAGGGTTTTCATCTATTTCATCCACGTTGACTAAGTTAACTCAGAAAAAATTAAGTTTCAATAGTCTGAAGTTTGTGAGAAAAGCTTTCAGGATTTGAAAAAGAGGCTAACTACTGCCCAGTATTGACCATACCATAGGGTATGCAAGGTTTTGTTGTGTATTGTGATGTGTCCAGAGTTGGATTGGGTTGTGTATTAATGCAGATTGGCAAAGTTATAGCTTATGCCTCGAGACAGCTTAAGGTTCATGAGAAGAATTACCCAACCCATGATCTAGAGTTGGTCATCGTAGCATTTGCATTGAAAATATGGTGTCACTATCTTTATGGTGTTCATGAGGATGTGTTCACTGATCATAAGAGCCTTCAGCATGTGTTTAGTAGAAAAGAGCTTAATCTCACACAGAGAAGATGGTTAGAGTTACTCAAGGATTATGATATGAGTATTCTCTATCACCTAAGTAAGGCTAATATTGTTGTTGATGCTTTGAGCAGATTGTCTATGGGTAGTACCGCCCATTTTGAGGAAGACAAGAAAGACTTAACAAAAGATGTGCATAGACTTGCACGATTAGGAGTTTGACTAAGGGATTCCCATGAAGGAGGAGTAGTAGTGGTGAATGGATGAATCATTATTAGTGTCTGAAGTAAAAGAGAAACAAGACCAAGATCCTAGCTTGAATTAAAGGCAAATGTTCATAAGCAAAAAGTAATGGATTTTGAACAAGGGGTAGATGGTGTATTGAGGTATCAAGGTAGATTGTGTGTGCCAAGGTTGGATGAACTTCAAGAGAGGATCATGGAGGAAGCTCATAGCTCCAGATATTATATCCATCCGGGTTCCACGAAGATATATCGTGATTTGAGAGAGGTTTATTGGTGGAGTAGTAAGAAGAAGGGCATTGGAGAGTTTGTTGCTAAGTGTCCAATTAACAACAAGTTAAAGTAGAGAACCAAAGGTGCGATGCTATGGCTCAGAATATAGAGATTCCGGAATAAAAGTAGGAGATGTTCAATATAGACTTCATTATCGGTTTGTCGCGATCTCGCAGGCAACCTGATTCCATTTGGGTGATTGTAGATCGAATGACCAAATCAGCCCACTTTTTACTGATAAACACTACACATTCAGCAGAGGATTATGCCAAGTTATATCATCAAGAGGTAGTTAGACTTCATGGCGTTCCGGTGTCCATTATTTCAGATAGAGGTGCACAATTTACTACATAATTTTGGAATTCATTCCAGAAAGGTTTGGGTTTGAAAGTGAATTTGAGTACTGTTTTTCATCCTCAGACTGATGGTCAAACAGAGCGCACCATTCAGACTTTAGAAGATATGTTGAGGGTTTGTGTGATCGATTTCAAGGGTATTTGGGATAATCACCTACCTCTCATTGAGTTTGCTTATAATAATAGTTACCACTCTAGCATCCATATGGCTTCTTATGTGGCTCTTTATAGGAGACGATGCAGATCTCATGTTGGATGGTTTGAGGTTGGTGAAGCTGGGTTGATATGACCAGATTTAGTTCATCAAGCTGTGGAGAAAGTGAAGGTTATTCAAGAGAGATTGAAAACAGCGCAGAGTCGCCAAAATCCTATACAGATTTATGAGAAGAGACTTAGATTTTGAAGTAGATGATTAGGTTTATTTGAATGTTTCACCCATGAAGGGTGTTATGAGATTTTTCAAGAAGGGTAAGCTTAGTCCCCGATATATTAGTCCTTATAGGATATCCAAGAGGATAGGCAATGTATCTTACGAATTAGAGCTACCCCAAGAGTTAGCGGCGGTTCATCCGGTATTCCACATTTCTATGTTGAAAAAGTGTATGGGTGATCCTTCACTTATCATACCTACCGAAGATATTGTTATTAAGGATAGCTTATCTTATGAGGATATTCCTGTCAAAATTCTAGATCACCAGATTCGCAAGTTAAGGACCAAGGAAGTAGCATCAGTCAAAGTTTTGTGGAGAAATCAATTTGTTGAGAAAGCTACTTGGGAAGCTGAGAAGGATATAAAGAAGACATGCCCACATCTCTTTCAATCTGGAGAAATTCCAAATTGAGGTACTAATCCATTTCATGTTATTTGTTTTAAGTTGGCATGTTGTATTTACATTTTGCATGTTGGGTGTTTGAGTTGAATGTTAGATGTTACATCCTTACCCTACTAAGAGTAATCTCATTCGAGGAAGAATGTTCCTAAGGGGTAGATATTGTAACACCTCGTTATTTAAAGAACTAGAATTAGAAAGAAACTACTTTTGGAAATTTTGGCAAGTTATGTGAAGTATGAGATTTGGGTCAACTTCAAATTACCATAACTCCTATAAGAGGATGAGTTAGGTGGGCTACAAGATATCAAATGAAAGATCTTTGAATTATCTTTCCAACGCCACCGACTTCGCTAAATTTTGAGTTCGTATGAGGGTGATATGCCCGTTTGAAGTCAGGTTGTCTGGATAAGAAAAGTCACCCGGATTTTAGAGGGGTATTTTGGTCTTTTAATTATGATGAGTCCTAGATTTGGACTCATTTAAGGCATTGTTTAAATAGATTCAGTGTCCTTAAATGCTTAATTTGTGTCATGAACTGATGTTAAAGCCTTGATTTTCTGGTATATGGATCGAGGAATAAAGGAAGGACACTAACAGGCAAAAAGCAACAAAACAAGCTGAAGGAATGAAGAAGGGAGAGCCTGAGGATCGCCAAGAGCACTTGGTGTGTCATCGAGTGGCTAATCTGACCGCCTAAAGTTCCAGTGTGCCAAACCCTGAAGGTAGAAACCAAGTCGGCAATGAAAAGGAGCAGTCGGCGAATCGCCGAGCAGTTCTGTGAAGCAAAGATAGATCGCCCAAAGTTACAGAACTCAAAGATGCAGAATGCCAAGGCAAAAAGGCGATGGAAGAGGTCAAAGGGCGGCTCATCGAGTGGTTCGGCGAGCTCGACTTACTTCGCCAAACGGCCCTTCGTGGCTTATTATTGGCGACTATAAATTAGATTTTAAACATTTTATTTGAAGATTTTTGGAGAACTTGATGTGGAAAAAGACTGAATCAGTTTATAAGAGTTTCTTTTGAGCTTTTCATAGCTTTTGGAGAATTTTAGAGAATCAATTTGGACATTTTGGAAGTAGGTTTCAAATATTCAGTAAATTGAGCGTTGTAAATACTAAATCTCTCTTACCCAGTTGATGGATAATCGATTCGGTAATCGATTTGACCCTTTTATGATGTTTGGCTAAGACCCCAACTCTTGGTATGTGATTATGGGTTGAATTAGTTTATGGGTACTGTTAATTACTAGTTCAAATGCTATTTGAAGTGAGTTTAATCATTAATTGTTGTTTAATTTATGATTTGTAGTTGCAAATGCAGGTCTATCTTTGTGTCCTTGGCATGCTCGAGAGAGAAATTTTAGAAATAAGATTATTAATTAATGATTTGTGGGTATTGGGTTGAGCTGAGTTTAGCTCGAGAGAATGAATCCTAAACCCAGTCCTACCCATATAGCTCTAAAGAGTGGATGAATTAAGGTATGGGTTGTTCTTCATTGTCATGCTTGTTGATGTTTGAAAAAAATCACCTCATTCGGGGTAGTTGTTCGAGAAAAAGCTATCTCCCTTATAGTCTAGCTGACTCATTGATTCTTAGTTGTTTACTAGTAGTATCAATTACCCATATATCTATATTTTCCTATAATCGATTACATCCCGAGAATCATTCTCCCTATTGTTATTTCAAAGTTTTTGAGACTGCTTTTAGTTGATTATTAAAACCAAAACCTACATCTGACATTCGTGTCGCCCTTTTAATTTGATTAATGTCTTTTTTGATATTTTCTTTTTCTATGGCTTATTAGACCACGTTTGCACTTCCTATTTGAATTTAAAACACGTACTGCTCCCTGTGGGATTCGACCCCAACTCATTTAGTTGGGCTTTATACTGATTTACAATCGTTGACACCTAGAATTGGATGAGGTGTGCTTGAAACGTTAAATCACATTACCCAATTAAGTAAATTCATTTTTAGTAATTTATTTGGGGTCTAAACTGATTTGGTTCATTTTACGCTTCACAAAATTACGCTAGGGCTTTGAGAGAAGAGAAAAGAGGAGAAAAGAGCAGAAAGTGCCAAAAGTTCATCGCGTTATTGAGTTTCACTTGCGGATTTCGCCAAGGGTTAATCTCTACGAGGTATGTGTGATCACATAGTATTGGGTTCGTTCACCCACGCGCCAATTATGATTTAATTCAGCGTATTTACATTCTTGAAGATAGAAATTATGAGTTCTTGATGAGTTTTGTTGAAGTCTTGTTTGAATCTTTATTGTTGAGTTTTGGGAGGAGTTCTTGAGATGATTTGATGAGTTGATGATATTTAAGGTTGTTTTTTAGTAGATTATTATATACTTTGGTTGGGTATTCGAATCTAAGTGCTTGGGGAAAAACCAATCAAATTAGATAGTTTAGGGCTGAAAAACGAACAAGAAAATTTGTGGGCTTTCTGGGCAAGGGGCTGGCGCACCGCGCCACTCAGTGTGCCAAGAAGAGAGGGTTGTAGTTTGGGCTCTGGGGTGCCGCGCCACTCAGTGTGCCCCAACCCAGGTTCTGTAGTTAGGGCTATGGCGCCCTACGCCACTCAGTAGGCCAGGGTCGCCAGGTCCTCTACCCTTTCCTACTTCTTTCCATTTAAGTTCCCTCGAATCGTACCTATGTTTTCTAGTTGTTTCCTACACTCTAAGGTACGTTTAAACATTGAGAGGTCATCTATAATATCATATCATAACCCTTGAATCCATAATTCAAATTCAAGGTAAAGCTAAGAGTCAAGCCAAGAGAGTTCTTAGAATCTTTGAAAAGTCTTATACTTCAAACTTGTTTCAAAGACTAAAGAATTGAGTTTGAGAAAGAGTAAAGACGAGTTCATCTCTTTAAATGATGTATGGGGACTAAGTACTCCCAAAGAGCAAATGTTTTCACATTTAAGTTAAGAGGAAACACCGATTTTCAAATGAGTTTTCATGAGTAGTTTTGAGTTCCATTTCTTTTAAGAGATAAGCTTTTTCAGTAATAATTTCAAACCACAGAGAAAGAGTTATGTTTTTAACATATGATTTGAGTATATTTTGGGAGTAGTATTGAGTATCGATATGGGGGCGAGTTCATAATAACTCAAGTCTCCATCAACCATGTAGCCATCGTGGGTAGAAAGGGTCATACTTTTTAGATGATTCCTTAATGATTTTTTAGCATAGACTAGTGGATCTACTTAGTTGAGGCATTTTATATCTCGACAAGTTATAGGACAGCTCTGGCAGCGTGGGCGAGACGATGTACCATCACATAGCTCAAGTGATGGTTGTCGATTAGAAAAACTCCCACAGAATTATATTATACTTTATTATATATATAAATTGAGTTGTTATTGTATTTTCCAATACATTGAGTTTCTATATACTGTTTTAAATGCTTTATTTAAACTGTATCTCTATTGTTATTTATTTCTGCATTGAGTTGAGTAAAGTTGAGGTGAGTGTTTCTTTTGGAATTCAGCTCAAGCTTATGTCATATTTAGTTTTCCCCTCGCATGCTTGTACATTCAATGTACTAATCCCATTTGGCCTGCATAGTTTTATGATGTAGATACAGGTAATCAAGATCAGCATCCAGCTCTTCGTTGATCCAGTCGAGCACTCAGAGTCTTGTGGTGAGCCTCCTTGATTTCCGGATGATCCCTTTTATTACATTGCTTTAGTATTTTCAGTTGTTAGAATGATCGGGGGTTTTGTCCTGAAATCCCTCGTAGTTTTAGAGGCTTCATAGTCGGATAGTTACAGTTCTTTAGTTTTTCCATTTTCAATTGTTGATGTTAAAACTTGGTTTGCCACTTTGGCTAAGTTGAATGTTTATCTCTAAACATTTAAGGTTATTTTGAGATAGTTGTTTTAAGTGCATTAGATTTCTTTATTAATACGTAAAGTATTCCACTGAGATTCTAGCCAGGCCAAGGGTTCGCTTGGGGCCAACAATGGTTCTCGAGTGCCATTCCCGCCCAAGGTGTAGGCCTGGGGCGTGACATGTTTAGTCTTAGATTTTGAGAATTAATGATTTAGAGAATAAATAATTAATGTTGAGGATAATACTTGAAAAATAATATGTTTTTCTATTGATATGCTAAAAGTTACAAGTAAGAGTGAAAATATATTTTTAGTATAGTGGACAAGTAAAAATGAGTGTAGGGAATAACAAAGTTGAGATGTTTAATTAAAGAAAAAAGACAAAGAAGATAATAATGTTAGACTCTTTAATTAATTTATAGTTATAAAATAGTTAGATGGTTGCAATGGTACAGCATACATAGAATTAATATTACAAGGCTATATTATTGTTTATTTATTTATTTTCACAAAAATATCAAGTAATGATATATTTTTTGGTTTCAATAAATTATATTTTTAAAATAACATACTACTTGTTTTGGTACAAAAAGAAAAACTAAAATTTATCGCAAACTATTAGTGAGTAAAACTCAATGTTTCGCATTATTTTTTAAAAATTGATACAATACATTCAGGAGAGGGATTTGAAAAATATTTAATTGCAGAAAAATACACGTAGTTGAAAAAAGTTGATGCAATTGAAATTAAAAATAAAGAGAAATATGAAGATACTAAACAAAAAGATTGAAATCCTTTCAAAACGATAACAATATAATTATCTTTAGGAATAAAGATTGAGTTGGAGGACGTTTAATTGCAAACAAGATACATATTGTCGTTGAAAAAATTGGTGTCGAAATTAAGAAGGAAGAAATAAATGTGAAGATAATAATTAATAAGATGGAAATTCATTTACAAAGACAATAACGATCGAATAAGATGATCCATTGATCAATCAAATAAAATCTTCAAATAGACATTTCTAGTTTTCAAAATTAAAATATGTAAGCTCCATACCAATATTTCAGGGGATTTCATCATATTTTATTGAAACAACATTTTCATCACCATAGGGATAGATAGATAAATTGATGATTGGATATGCGATATTTGAGTGACCTTGCTTCAACAATTAAATTAGATATCCTTTTAGCTAATTCAACATAAATTAAATTACCATTATAGTCTCTCACACACAAAAGGCACACTATCTAGAACTAGGCCTATGATTCTTCCCCATCTTTGGTTTCCTCCACTGTACTACCTTGCAGTCACTAGGTAGAGTTTATTCTTCAAAGAAATTCACTAATATTAACTAGTGTGTAGGAATAGATCTCAACCAAGGACATTTGACCATTGCCATCATTATTTTTGATGTACAAAACCATCCTAGTAAAGGACATATTTCCCCCATTAACAATAATATTCCTTCTCTTCCAAAAAAACTCTAGAGATTATCAATATTCCGCCATTTGCTTATGTATCCCTACTGTTGTTGCAAAGGTATCCAAACGTTTGGTTAGAAAAAATGATTAATCATTTATTGACTTGACGTACCCATCACAAAAACAACACTGTGAGTCCTCTATAACTCCTTTTCTGACAAGAACTTCACCTCTCATGCATTACTTACATAGCTAGCTGTGGACTCTCCTATTTCCTTATTAATCTATATATCTTAATCCCTTGGCCTGAATTTGCTCATTAACTTCTTGAGGAAATATTTGTTGCAGTGTATCAATGTTCCAAACCCCTTAGCTTGTGGCATCAATTGATTGACATCCTCAATAGAGCAATGAAAAAAATTTCAATCTTGTTTATGAGTTGCCCAGAAACTCTCTTATAAGTACCTAAAGTGTGCATGATCCGCTTAAGAGACTTCTTTCTGCTTGATGTGAAGATAATAACATCATCAGCAAAGCTTAGCTGATTGATTTGAGGACCTCTCAACTCCATGTAGAAACCATTATATAAGGGGTGTTGATGAAGATTGTTGAGAGATCTTGAAAGTACTTCAGCACCTAAAATAAATAGGGCTGGAGATACGGGGTCTCCTTGTTTCAGGCCCCTAGTGGAATGGAAAAAGCCATATCTGTGACCATTGATAATAATTGAGTACCAATTTTTAGCCATGATTCTCCAAGCCATATCAATGAAAATTTCATCAAATCCCATTTTTCTCAGAACTATGCATATAAAGGACCAGGAGACCCTATCATAGACCTTTGTCGTGTCCAGCTTAATAACCACATTGCCTCCAATAATAGGCTTCTTGATTTGATGAATAGTTTCCTGAGCTAACATGATATTCTCAGAAATACTCCTCCCCCTGACAAACCCTGACTGGTTTGGAGAAATCAAACTAGACAGAATAGGAGCCAGCCTTAAAGTTAGCAACTTGGAGATGATTTTGTTGGTGAAGTTGCTTAAGCTGATAGGTCTGAATTCTGATAACATGTTGGGATTGCTTACTTTAGGAAGTAAGACTAAGCAGGCATGAGAGATATATTTAGGAAGCATATGTCCACTGAAAAAGCCCAATATCACCTACACAAGATCATCCTTAATAATTGACCAGCATTTTTGGAAGAAACATCCATTCATTCCATCTGGTACTGCAGCAGAATTTGAATTCATAAAGAAGACCACCCCTTTCAGTTCTTCAACCGTGGGTAGAACTTGCAATTCATCATTCTGAGCCTGAGTGACCATTCTTGGAATACAGTTCAAAGGTTCTTCATCAATGATACTGGACTGCCCTGTAAAAATGTCCTGGGAGTGTTCACAAGCAACCTCTGCAATTTGGTCATCCCTCTATATCCACTCATTATCATCATTGAGGATTTTGTGAATGAATAACCTTCTCCTTCTACCCCTTATCAGTGCATGGAAGTATTTTGAATTTGCATCCCCTTCTTTGAACCATTGTGACTGTGTTTTTTGTCTGAGGATGGCCTCTTCAAGTTTCATAAACTTTATGTATTCAGCATTGAGGCCATGAAGTGTAGTTCTGTTTTCTTCACTGTTTTTCTGAATCAGATTTTCCTCAACTTGCTTAACCCTTTCTTCATAGTCTATATAACTTTAGCATAAATGTCCCCAAATTGCGTTCTAGACCAGGAGCTAAGTGTAGCAGCCACCCTTTTCATTTTTTGATGAAAAATCCACATAGGATCTCCTTCCACAGACTTGTTCCAGCAGCCTTTGACAGTGTCTAGGAATGAAGTTTGATCAGCCCAACAATTTAAAAATCTAAAATATCTTGTGACATTTTCAGTTCTAGCATTTATTTCCATTAGAATTGGACAGTGATCAGACCCTACAAAAGGAAGATGAGTGATGCTTGTATGGGGCATGCTTTCCAGCCATTTATCATTAGCCCCATAGCTCTGTCCAATCTTTTCCAAATTCTGAAATTAATACCTCTTTGATTTGACCGAGTGAATTTATGTCCATTAAATCCCAAGTCCATGAGTCCACAAGCTTCAATGATGCAAATAAATTCAAAGGTTTTTCTCATGTTATAAGGAATCCCTCCTAATTTTTCCTCTGTAGAAGTAATGACATTGAAGTCCCCAACTGCACACCATGGAGTGGATTTAGTAACATCATCATAGTGTAACATCCTCTCCCATGGAGGTCTTCTAAGATGATCCTTACATTTGGCATAGACAAAAGTGTTTATAAAAGTGTTTAGAGATTCAACATGCTTAAACTCACAGGTAATTTGTTGCTCATCTGTCTCCATTACATTACAGGTAATATCAAGAGTCCAAAAAAGCTAGATTTTCCCATTACTGTTGCTAACTACCAGATCCATGGCAAGTTGATTTTTAAAAAGCTGCATTTGGGAATTGTTTGAAAATGGTTCCAAAACAACAATGACAGACAGGTGGTGAATATTTTTGAGATTTTTTAGTCTCTCAATAACACCTTGGGTATTGATCCCTCTTGCATTCCAAATGATTGTACTTATCATTGGGAAGATCTAGAGGTAAAGAGCTTAGTATTTGGTCTTCCTGCAGTACCAGGAACAGGGATAGAAGATTTCTTGAGAGGAATCCTTTCTAAGTGATGCCTCTGGGAGAGAGGCCTTGTTTGCTGGTAACCTGTTGTAATTCCTTATCCAATTTTGTATCATTATTAGGACTGAAAGCTTTGATCAACAATTCACTAGTCTCATCATCCTCATCCTGGACATTTAAGGGCTGATTATCTGCATCTACTTCATCCTCTGAGTTTTCAACATCATACTCATCCCTTGGTGGTCCTGTTGCCTGCAATTTGGACTTATCAGGTGGTTTGCTGGGAGTTGGAGAATTGTACTTAGCTTTGAGAGAGATCACATCCAAAGCTTGTTGTTCTTCCTCCATGATGAATTTCTTAAATGCATTTAACCCCACAGTTTCTGCATTATGAACTTGTTCCTTATTTGTTCTTCTGCCTGTCTCTTTTTGATAGCTTCTCTTTTTTTCTTACTAGGCTTATTTTTGTTTTTTGGTGTATTCACTTGTCCACTAGTGTTGGCTTTGTTCCCCATATCTTTGTCCATAGACCCCTTGGATTGATCATGTTTCTCTGTAATACTGTGGACATGTTGATTTGCCTCTGGAATTTTTTGTTGACTCTGATTTAGCATTTTTTGAGGAGCCTTCAGTGGTAGCAGGAGCCTGAGTTAAACCCCGCACCTTAGTTCCCCTTCATGCATGTTAGTAGGGTTCTCCTTCACAACCATCCTCCCTCCACAAACTAAATCAGCCACAACAGAGGGGATTACAAGGGAAGGGGTATCATTGTTAAGACAATGATCATCATCCACATCAATTACAAGGGGTGGGGTTTTAGGAATCTGAGCACCAGATTCTCTCTCAATATTGTCAATGGTTTTGCAATCATACATGTTCCCTGCATGCTTTGCTGATATTGATTGTCCTTGATCTGCTTTGCTTGCATTCGAGCATTTTTTGCCTTACCTTGATCCTGGTTTTGGGTGTGATTGTTATTTCACTTTCTACCTTGAGTCTGCCATTGTTCCTCCTTATAAGTGTTAGTAATAACATTTGGTTCTCTTGCATGATTCTGATTTTTTGATTGCATTTGTGCTTTGTCTTCCTCCTATGGCTGATTGTTTTTGGTTTCTGTACTTTGTTGTTTGTCTTGTCCTTTCTTGCTAGCTTCCATTTCTTTTCTTTCATTGAACTCTTCATCTCTTGTCTTCATAGGGCATGTTCCCACAAAGTGACCCTGTTGTTTATAGTAAAGACAGTATGGTAGCACCTCTTCATATTCAATAATTTGCCACTTTCCCCTAGTTGGATCTTTTTCAGAAAATCCCAGCCAAACATGTCTAGGTCTTTCCTTTGTCAGGTCTATTTGGATTTTGAGTTTTGCCACACTACCCTTAGTTTTCTGCATGAATGTTGAGTCAAGATACAAGGCCTTGCCAATACGTGACAGTATAGGAGTCAGGGTGTCCATATAGTAACAATGCCAAGGTAACTCAGGTAGTGTGATCCAAATAGGGACTACAGGGGTCTCCTCCTCTGGTTTAAATTCTGGATTCCACATTTGTATTTCATTTAATGTCCTGCAATAAACATTTTTTGCTTTGTCCAAACACTGATGTGACCAGCTTGATTGTCAAAATCAATATAAATATGTCTTGACTTATAGTGTGCAATCTTAACGGTTCCAATAAGGTGAGTTTGAGCAACAAAGCTTTTTTTGATCACCTCCATTTTGGGCATGGAGTTAGTGAATTTACCCACCAAGGTGTACCTGCATATGCCAGCCATTTTGTTCATGAAATCTTCTTCGTGAAATGTTATAGAGGGATATCATTGCTTAGTGGTAATAATAGGAGGGGTTATGTCTACATGTGGGACGTTACAGTTTTGGATAGCTCTCAACCTATTTGCTAAGGTTTAAGCCACAATGGGGGGAGGGTCAGGAATTTGATTGGTGTTGCTTTTGTTAATGGAGTTGTTGGTAGGAGGTTTGTTCTGTTGTTGTTGGTTGTTATTTTGGTTGGTTTTTTGCATGTTTGGTCTATATGTATCAAAGTTAGAAGACACCTTGATAGGGGGAGGGATTTTAGGATCCACAAGTTTGTTTCCTATGTGATTTTGTTTCTCATTTTGCCCCTTTCCATCCTTCTGCATAACATGTTTACCCTTCTCATGCTCATTTTGACTCACATATTTTACATTATTGCAGGGGAGCTTAAAAGTTATAAAGTACATTACCTGTCATGTTCTTGTTATTGATATTTGTGTGGTCCTCTGTAACTTGTTTGCTTTGTTGATTGGTAGTCCCATTAGAGCTGTTGTTGGCCTTAATTTTCCAAATTGTTGTCTCATTTTTGTCTTGATTATCACCTGCATACAAATTAGAATTTTCAGCTTGTGAATTGAGTTTTTTGGAACTTACCTCCTTGTTGCCATTTTGATTCAATTCTTGCTCCTTCTCCTGTTCTTTGTTAGCATTTTGTGAATCTCCATCATTGTGATTTTGCTTAGAATTTATGTCACTTTGACATGCTAATTTCGTAGGTGAATTATCACTTGTGCTCTATTGAGGGATGGTCTTCCTTGCCTCTTTGTGATGTTCATTTGCTCCATTTTCGACATTTTGGTTTGCCTGAGCTCCGGCGAGTTCGCCTGAATCTTCTCCAGAATTGTGTCCTCTGTTCCCATCAATTTTACTTACATATTTGGAGGGGCTGAGTTGAGGGGGGTCCAAACCTGTATTTTGTTTCCCCTGAATCTCATTCGTCTCCGGCGAAACTCCATTTGAGTTCGAAGGCGATTTTGGAGATTCTCTCCCAAAATTCGCCTGATCAGATCTCTCAAACGGTAAGATAGAATTGCGTGATTTTGAGATATTATGTAGATATTGAAGTGTAGATTCCATTCCATCAATTGGAATTAGATGAATCATTCAAGATTTGGTCAAGGAAATAATTTATTGCGCCCACTTTAACTACTCTTCAGACAGATGAACAATGATCCCTAGGTTGTGATTCAAATTAGAGGAGTTGTGGTTGGAATTTAAGGGAGACTCTTGTTGGAGAGGGTGCGTCTCCTCCATATGTTTATTTTCACTTTGGTTTGGGGGTCGTATGAACGTCGCCAGCGGCCCTATGGCCATTCCGGTGGGACTGTATATTTTCGTCCTAGTTACCGTTAGAAAGAGAATATTACCGTTGATTAGAAGAGCCTCACCTCGGGATTGAAGAGCATAAAAATGGTTTTGCTTTTGAGCATTGGAGTTAAAACTTCTTGGAGAAGCTTTCTTATCTTCTCTGCCCCTTAACCTTGAGCATAGGACAATTTCTCATCTTGTGGCCACTCTTTCCACAACCATAGCACCCATCCGAGCCAACTAAGCATTTGTCTTCATGTTTTCTACCACATTTTGCACAATAAGGCCTAGCCACATAGAAACCACCAGTATTGCCTCATTGAGGTTTAGGTTAGACACCCTATCATTGTTGAGCCTTGGGGGAGCACTAGAGGAGCCTTGGTTGGAGAACCTTTGCTTGAACCTTGGCCGAACTTGCCCATCGAACCTACCCTTGGAGAAATTCCCATCACCGTTTCTAGCTCTTTTCACCTCCCTATTCTTGTCTTGGAGTTTCTCTTCCTCCATTTGTTGAGCATACACCATGAGACGTGAGATATCCATATTATCATGAAACATTGCCGAACGACATTCTTTTCTCACCAATCTAGACACACCCGTCAAATACCTACTCTTCATATCCTTTGAGTCCGCCACCAAAGAAGGAGCATACTTGGACAATTCGGTAAACTTAAGAGAATATTCTTGAACACTCATACCTCCTTGACGAAGGTTAACAAATTCTTCCACCTTAACTTCCCTCAACTCTTGGGGAAAGAACCTATCAAGGAACGTCGATTTGAACGCTTCCCACTCAATTCGACCTGCTCCTACCGGCCTAGGGTTCTTCCATTGAGTATACCATACTTGAGCAACACTCTTCAATTGATAGGCGGCTAACTTTGCTTTCTCTACCGAAGTCACCCCCATGGCATCAATTATCTTATAAACTCTTCTAAGAACTCTTGAGGATCCTCTCCCACTTTAGAACCAAGAAACACAAAAGGGTTCCTCAATCTAGAAGTTGTGGAATTCACATTAGTGTTTATAGGAGCAATCACCTCTCTATTGGCTTGAGTTGTCACAACTTGAAACAACAATTGGATATTAGACCTAAACTCCGCATGGGTCACATTCTCCATTATGGGATCAATTGGAGCTTGGTTAACTTGAGGAGCTTGATTACCTTGAGGAAATACTTGATTCACATTCTCCTCTTCCACCCTTCTTGCGTTAGCCCTTCGTGTATTTATTTCCTAAAGACACAAGAGAAGGATAAGAAAGAAGACTTTATAGAGTTAAACTCTATGGCACGACTTAAGAGTAATGAAAGAAGTGAAATTCCCTAACATCTTATAGCCTTTCATTTATAAATGTGGCACGCTTCACACTCATGAACAAGACTTTACTAGACGTGGCTTATGAGACATCATCCTAGAATCATTCTAAACCTTTTGCTGCGATTACCAAGTTTGTCACAACCCAAGGGTACCCCCCTAGACGTAACATGGCACATAAGACCCCGAAAGGAACCATGTAAGCCACTTAGCATATCATGACATAAAGCAATAGAATAATAAGAATAAAAACACAGTTCAGTCTAAAAGTTTCATAAAATCAAAGCGAAAGTCTAAACTTGTCTCAATTAGCCATCAATTACAATCGAAGTATCAAAGAGGGTCACAGCCCTTACAACATAGTTCTCAAATGAAAGTACAAGAAGAAGAAACTAGAAAGTCAACATATGTCCTCGAACCATGAAGACTCACCAAAAGCAAGGAGAATAGTCGATCCAAGCTTTGATCAAGAAGGAAGATCACCTCAATCACCGGACCCTACACTTATAAAAATGTAGAAAATATGGGTTAATACAAAAATGCACTGAGTATGGTAGCCATGCATAAAAACCTTAAAACATCCAAAAAGGGACATTTTACTTTAAAACTATGCATTTTACCAAATTTAGGAATCATCATGAATACTAGTGCAAAAGCATAAGTCATAAGCATATTCAACATACAGATCATCTCATCATATTGGAAACATACCATTAATACCCTCAAAGCATCCTTGTGCAATGCATGAATATGATCCCATAATCCTACTCACACTAAGGAAAGCTTACTAAGTAACTATAGTTCATAACTCATATTCTTGTTCATATTATCATAATGGGATTAGCTTTAACCGACATACACCATGTGAGCTTAATCATAGAATCTGGTGTCTACCCCACACCGAAAAGGGGTTGTCCTATTTGCCTAAGGTAGAACCAAACTCTTAGCTTAGGTGGATCGAGTAGCTAAAGACCTATGTGGGCACATAGTTTATAGGATAAGGAGATTGCTTCTAGAAACTCGGACTCAACTAGGGTAGAAGGTTTCCATCTCATGAGATACCTACTTTGGGAACCCGGACTCAACTAGTGTAAAAGGAACCCATTTGGAAAGTCAGACTCAACTAGTGTATAAGCTTTCAAGGGAAGTCGGACTTAACTATAGTATAAGCCTCCATCTCATATTCATATCCACTTGGTGCTAAGCATTAATTCCCATAAGTTATCTATTAAGTCTTGACTTAAGTTCATATTAATAGAGGAATGTCTTTACACTCAATCCAATATAATTCATACTATAGCTCATAAATTCAATAGGTGAGACTAGTCTTCAAACCTTAGAATCACCACATGTGACAAACCTTTCACATCATACCATATTCATACATAAGTGTGTACATGAGGATAATCATCCAATCAACACAACAATTAGATCATAATCATATTTACTTTACTCTAAAAGTGACCCACATGCATATACATAAGCCTCATAAACATAGCCAATTCTCATGTTTTACCCTTCAAGGACCATAGATCACATTCAACCAACATATCTAAAATTACTACATTAGACATGGAGGATAACATGATTCAATTACTACTATTACTATAAGCATGATTTCATTCTACAATTCACCCACACTTTTAGATCCAATTTGGAAAAATATGGGAATTCATGGATTCTTGAGGAATTCAACTTAAAATCATATAAAAATCATCAATATATCCATAATTAAACATAATCCAATCAATTAAAAGGAATTTGAAAGGAATCCATGAGATTGAAGTAAAACCCTAGGTTTTGGAATTTCTAACTTGAAATTGGAGTTTTTGGAGAGGGCTCCATGGGTGAAGGCTACCCATGGATGAAGAACTACCATACCTTAGCTTTGATTCTACAATAAATTCAGTGAGTCCTCTTCTTCAAACCCTAGCGTCAATTCTCCTCTTCTTCTTCCTTGGAGTTCTAGAGAGAAGATTTTGGGGAAGTTGAGTTTGGAAATTGATTTTGGAAATAATGAGAGAGATGAATTAGTTTAGGTGTTTAAAACACTAATATAGTTGGTTTATATTAGTGAAAAACGACACCACTTAGTAATTAATTAAAAAGAAAAACCCCATAAGACCCCTAAGCTTAACTGCCAAATGGCAGTTTCAGGTGTGACCCACGGCCACCCACCCACCGTCCGTGGATGGATCCACGTGATGTACTAGTGAACCATGGGTTGGGGTTCTGTAGCCTAATTTCTAGAGCCTTCACCCACGACCCCCACCTATGGGGCGTGGGTGGACCTACGGGGTGTAAGTTGCCCTCGTGGGTCACTGCCCATGTCACTTTTGGGTATTTTCCTCAAGGACCCATGGTTAGTCCTTGGGGTTAAGGCCTTGACGTTCAAACACGAAAACATAAATTTTAAGGTATGGGGAGGTACTTATACGACTCTAAACCCTAACGTCAAGCTCTAGTTTAGCCTACTAGTTTTCGGGGCGTTACAATATAATACAACTACTTTTGATGGAAATAAATAATTTCTTACTATTGTTGATGACTTCTCAAGAATGACTTGTTTGTTTTGACTTAAACATAAATATGATGTACGTGTTTCATTGCAAGTATTTCTTAAGTATGTTACAAATGAATTTGCTAAAATTGTTAAGGTGATAAGAACTGACAATGGTACTGAGTTTCAACTCAGTCAGTGAAACCATGTTTAAAGAGTTGGGGATTATTCATCAGAGGTCTTGTCTATATACTCCTCACTAGAATGGGGTTGCTAAAAGGAAGAAAAGATATTTGCTTGAAGTGACAAGAGCATTAAGGTTTCAGGCAAAGATTCCTGGAAATACTAGGGGCGTTGTGTGCTAGCTGCAACTTATATCATTAATAGTATTCCTAGTAGTGTGATCAACTTTCAAACTCCTTATGAAAGGTTATATGGCAGTAAGCCAAGGTTGTCTCATTTCAGAACAATTGAGTGTATGCTTTGCAAAGAGTCTGAATGAATATGATAAGATGCTACCAAGATCCAAGTCAGCAATCCATGTGGGATACTCAAAAACTCACAAAGGATTTGTCCTGTTTGATCTCTCTAATAAACCTTTTTTGTAAGTAGGGATGTCCTATTCAGAGAAGATATGTTTCCCTACTCACATGTTAAGGAAACTACTGCACAACACATGTTTAAGCATGTGCTACAGGGCTCAGAGGTGATTTTCCAAGAGTTGGATCCACAAGTTCCTGTGTCATCTAGTTGTAATAGAGGTGAACAGGAGCCTGTCAATATTACACATCAGTCTGAAGACATAAGTGATTAGATAGGTGCAAAAACTGATCACTTAGGAGAGTATGATATTGTAGATCTTCCAAATGATGATAACGTTCAATAAGCACTAGTTCAAAAGGTCGTTGCACCAGCTGAACATAGAAGGTCTACCAGGACTAGACTACAACCATTATGGATGCAAGACTTTGTTACATCTAACAAAGTGAAGTATCTTATAAGTAACTACATGTGCTATAGTCACCTTACCATTTCCAATCAATGTTACATTGTTGTTACATCTTCATTGAAAGAACTTGCCATTTACTCAAAGGCTGTTAAAGATTACAAATGGATAGAAGCTATGCAGGATAAAGTGCAGGCACTGGAAAACAATAAGACTTGGGTAGCCACTGATTTTCCCCATAGGAAGAAACCTATAGGATATAGGTAGATATAAAAGTCAAATACAAGTCTACAGGGGAAATAGCGAGGTTTAAGGCAAGGCTAGTGGCTAAGGGGTACAACCAACAAGAGTGCATAGATTATAAAGAGACTTTCTCACCTGTGGTAAAGATGGTAACAGTGAGGTCTATATTATATATTGTTGCCTCAAGGCATTAGCATATTCATCAGATGGATGTTTCTAATGCCTTTCTACAAGGTGACCTAGAAAATAAAATACATATGCAACTTCCTCAAGGTTTCGTCAGTCAAGGGGAGAATGTGTGTAGACTCACAAAGTCAGTATATGGGCTTAAAAAAGATCCAAGACAATGGAATCACAAGCTAACTGAAGCTTTCACTAGTCTCAAGTTTAAACAAAGTCAGTATGATTATTGAGTTTGTATTCTACTTGTGTGTGTGGATGATATGCTAATCACTGGAAGCAGTCTTCAATTGATAGAGGAAACAAAGCAGTCACTACAAAAGTCTTTTAAAATGAAGAACTTAAGTGAAGTAAAATACTTTATAGGTATTGAGTTCACTAGGTCATCAGAAGATATTCCTTTGAACTTATAACTTAAATTGGTATGTCAGCAGCCAAACCTGCAGGAACTCCTATTGATGTCAATGTCAAACTAACTTCAAGGCAATATGATGAGCAAGTGGAAAATAGAAAGGCCTCTAAGGATCCTTTGATAGATCAGGCAGCATATCAAAAGTTGATTGGAAAACTATTGTATCTTAACATGTCTAGACTAGATATATCATTTAGCACTAAAACAGTAAGTCAGTTCCTACAGCAACCCAAGAAGTCACACATGGAAGTTGCATTAAGGGTGGTTAGATACTTAAAATGGGAACCTTGACAAGGTCTATTAATAGCAAGTTCTTCTACTGAAAAGGTAACTAGATTTTGTGATGCAGGCTGAGCTTCTTGTCAACTTACCAGAAGGTCTTTTATAAGATACATGGTCAAGATAGGTGATTCTTTGGTGTCTTGGAAAGCCAAGAAGAAGAACACAGTCTCCAAAAGCCCAGTTGAAGCCGAGTACAAGAGTCTGGCTTCTACTATTTCAGAGTTGGTGTGGTTGCTTGAAATGCCGAAAGAAGTTGGAGTTGAAGCACATTTACTAGTGCAAGTTTATAGTGATAGTAAGGCTGCTATACAAATTGATGCAAACAAGTGTACCATGAGAGCACAAAGCACATAGAGATTGATTGTCACTTCATAAGGGAAAGACTACAACAAGGCCTGATCAAAGTAAACTACATCTCTATACAAGAACAACTTGCAGATGTGTTGACAAAAGGGTTGTCCACATTACAACATGAATATATATTATCCAAGCTAAGAGTGTTCAACATATTTGTCCCTCCTAGCTTGAAGGGGAATAATGAGATATTCCCTGTTGACAAGCTAGTTAAAGAAGGTAGTTAAAAATAGTTAAAGATAGTTAAAGATAGTTAAGGGTAGAAGTGTCTTAGTAATGAGTTTGTTATAACAAACTCACATGTAGTTAGTTGAAAGTCAATTACCAAGTCGTTGAATCATGAGCTATATATACTATTTTCTTCTATTGTAATACACAATTTTGAGAATCAATCAATAGGAGTCTCTATTCCTTTTCTCTTTCGAGTAGCTCAATGTTAGTTCATGTGATTTAGCTGTCTTTCAATTACGTTCAACTCTATTGCTCATCAACACTAGGAACCTATTCATCTTCACCCTTATCCATTTCAATCTACGTAACCCTTATAATACCATCTTCTATTTTTGAGCATTCTTTTGTGACACTCTTATCTAAAGTAGTAGTCTGATTTGGCAATGCCCTTACTACTTCTTGAATCTTCTTTTATACTAGGATGATTGGCATATAATATTGAATAGGAAGCATTAGGATCAATCTCTTCCCTTATTTTTCCAGCTTCATTTTCATCACTATTAGGTGGAGTTAGGTTCTTTTACCTAGTAACTATTCTTATATCTCACCTTCATCATTTGTACCCTCTGGTTCCTACACCCGTTATTTCCATATTGATCCACTATTTTTTCTTATAACTAAATTTATTTCTCCTTTTCATCAATGCTGACAAGGTCACTAGGTTTGATGACTTATTCAACCCAGTTTCTAGTGGGGGAACCACTAGGCCGGCCCAAATCCCTCTTACTATGGGCCTTTGTATCACTTATTGTAGTTGATTTGTCTCCAGAGTGTGCATTTCCTCTTTTTTGTTACTATCAACATTTGGCACCATTGGTATGTCACCCTTTACATTGTTGATATCATCAACATGAACTTTAGGTATGTCATCTGTTTTGGAGCCACTTTGGCAAGTAAACTCTTACCATTGGTCCTATTCTCAACTTTACTTCATTTATTATATTTAGATTCTCCTTTCTATTTCCTGATACTTTTTTAATATCCAAGGCAACATATTGATTGAGGGAGGTGATTTTTGCCCACTTATCATTACCATTCTTCTGATTTTTGTGTGTATTTTTATTTGTTTTTCCTTTCTCATTTGTAGTTGCAGTTCAATCTGCAAGGTTCCCAACAATTGGTAAGCCTTCTTGGGAATGGCCTAGTAGGCTGGATTTCCTTTGTTGTCGCTTGTAATACATTGTTACGCGTGTGATTATAATTATTGCTTACCTTCTCATTTGTTACACTGACTTCATTTTTTTTAAGAATATCCATCTCCTTCTTTTTCTCATTCTCTCATATTTCCAGTGCAAGGTGCATATTCAACATTATAAATGTTATGTCCTTTTAACTTTCATTCTCTACAATACTTTTGTATGTAGTTATATTGTATGTTTACCTTGATTGTCGTAATAGCCCCTGTAGCTTCGTCTTTTATGTCATTTCTTACATAATCAAGAAGATTAGCCTATAGATTGACTAGAACCTTCACATTAGCATATTTTGGCTTTGTTTTGTAAATCATGGCCATGTCTAGATAAATTGGTGTACCCACCAAAAAAGCCAATGACAATAAGGATTCTATCACATAGTTTGTTGGCAAAAGATTAGGGAAAGAAATTCATGTCATGTCCATTGTAGTTTCTTCTCAAGAGTGGATTTAGAGTCGTATAACAATGGTCTCATTTGGTATGAGTCCCCATCCTTGAAATTAATGTAAAAATCAATATTTGAGGTTAAATTTAAGTTATCCTTAAGTGAGAACCACATCAATATGACAATTTCTTTAGAAACTTGTGTAGTCGTCTCCTTTGATATTATGGTAGGCTGGGATTGTAGTATGAAACTCTTCTAGTTTAGGCTTGTCATACGACTATCTAAGTTGACTACAATCAAAATAATAATAAAATCAAACTCGAACAAGTCAACACAAAAGATAAGAACACAAAATAAGTTTGTGTCATTTATACGAATTCTCTAGATTTTTTTTATTTAGACCACTTCATTAAATACTTAATAATATTTTTAACACTTTTTTATTCAAAATATGTTCATAGGGCCATTTTTTATTTATAAAATAACAAAATACCAAAAGGGTCTAGAACTGACCCTATCCAGCTAGATTTGGCCCTAAGATCTAAGTGAAACAAACTATAATACCAATATAGAAAGCAAACATAAAATAAAAAAAATACTTGAGATGGTGGAGGATCTGGATGCATCCTCTATCTCTTCCATTAGTTGAGCTCATTCATCTCTTATTCAAAGTTTTTGCACATTTTTTAACTCCTTCTCCATTACGACACGATGTACATGTTTTTCTGAGATCCAAATTATGGTTTTATCGATGTGGATTTGTCAATTGCGCTCTTCTTCTATAAATAATTTCATCATTCTTATCATTTTTGTTCTGTCTCATTAACCAACTCTTAACAATATATCCCTATATTCTGTTATTTCCATATTATATAGTTATTTGGCATCTGTGACAATATATGTATATTTTGTTGGTCCATATGATCACATTAGTAACAAAAAGTCTCAACACATTGCTCAATGTGTTGTTCCATATGTTCAATTTTGAAACATATGGCTTACATCTTGCAACATATGGTCTAATGTACCTTTTCTAATTACTAAATTACTTAATTTATCAATTAATACCTCTATCAAATTGACATTTGTGGCAACATATGTATATTTTGTTAGAACATATGGTCAATTTTGTGTTGAAATTAGCACAGATAGGTCATATATTGCAGCATATGGATAACCTTACATGTGGCTTTTGATATTAATTCAATTAAATTATGACTTAATACAACATGTAACACTAATAAATAATGGTATAGCATATCTAATTACTAAATTATGGTCTAATGTAACAACCTTCATCAAATTTATCAATTATTCAATACATATAGTATTATACCACTAGTTCATCATCCAATGACTAGGTAATTTCACATGATAGTGATATAACACATTAGATAATCCTTATACATATTGTTATAACATTTTTTATTGCTAAATTATGATCTAATGTAATAGAATATGATTCAATTTAACATTTTTAATTACTAAATTACTTAATTTATCAATTAATACATTCATCAAATTGGTATCTATGGCAACATATGTATATTATGTTTGAATATATGGTCAATTTTGTGTTGAAATTACCATATATATGTCATATGTTGCAACATATGGTTAACTTTACATGTTATTTTTTATATTAAATTGTGACATAATACAACATGTAACACAAATATATAGTGTTATAACATGTCAAATTACAAAACTATGGTCCAATGTAACAACATTCATCAAATTTATCAATTATTCAATACATATAGTACTATATCACAAGTTCATCATCCTATGACTAACTCATTCCATATGATAGTGATATAACACAATAGAGAATCGTTATACATAGTGTTATAACATTTTTGTTTCTAAATTATGGTCTAATGTAATAAAATATTGTCTAATTTATCTTTTTTAATTACTAAATTACTTCATTTATGTAACACCCCAGAATTTAGAGAGTTGAACTAGTGGGTTCTAGAGCCTTTTAGAAGAGTTTTGGAGTGTCGTATGAGGGTAAAATCAAAACAAATGATTCCCATACTTAAAGGAGGGGTTTTAGGGGTTAAACGTTTGGGTACGACCCACCAAGGCCCACCCAAGAAGTCCTTGAAGGGGACCCCAAAATCAGTCCCCAAATCTGCAAAATATAGTGACCTACGATTGAAATCTACTGGGCGTAGGCTGACCCACAACCCGTAGGTGGGGGTTCGTGGGTCAAGGCAGGCACAGGCCGGCAACCTAGAGCCTCAGACCACACCCACGAAGGGTGCAGTACGGTCCGTCAACCCACCTACGGTCTGTAGGTGGGGAAGTCGTAGGTGCTGCCAGTTTTTAGAGTTTTAGTTTTAAGTGAGACTTTGGGAATTAAGTTAGTAATTAACTAGGGGCTTAGGGAGGTCGGTTAGTTAGTTAATTAGCCACCTATAAATACCTAATATGCCCCTATTACTAAGTCATGAAGTCATTCATCTAAGACCCCAAATCACTCTCCAAATATTCTCTCTCTAGAAGTGAAGGAGAAGAAGGAGAAGAGAAGGGAAGAGGGCAGCAAATAGGTCGAAATTCTACATTGAAGCAAGCATTCTTTAGGGCCTTGAATCAATGTATGTGAAGCTTAATCATCTATGGGTTCTTCCACCCATAGAGCCCCTATAGTTTCCCCACTTGTGAAATCAAAAACCCAATTCTAGCTAGGGTTGTGCTTGCATTGTGTGTAGGGTTTGGGTGTGATTCCAATCTAGTGGATATCACCCAATTATGATTGATTTAGCTTTGTTTAGTGATATTATGATGATTTCATGTGATTTATATGGTAAACCTTAATCTAAATTGATGAATGTGATCTTTGTGGGTTTATGCCAATAGAGGCAAAGTTGAAGGTTCATAGTTGATCTTCCTAATTCAATGTTATGTGTAGTAATTGATCAAATTTAGGATCATATAATCATGAATTGAACTAGACACTATTGTATATGATTGATCTTGACTTGTAAAGTTAGAATTGAACCTTTATGATCAATTAAGACTAGAATCACCTAGTAATGAAAGATGTGATCAGATTAACTTGAAATCTAGGTATAAAGAAGAGATTAAGAAAGAAACCTTGAGAGTAGGGTTTGTGATCATGATAGATAGGGCTTTAGGGTGAAGTTAATGTGATTAACTATTTATGTAAAAGCTTTGAGAGTAAAGTCTAAAAGAGAATAGAAGTCTAATAGGTTGAATTGTGGTGAAAGGCCTATACTCCCCTAACCTACCTTATGAATGCTTGATAGATGAAAGTGATAGAATCACTTGACCATGGACGGATTGTCAAGGACACACCTCCATGAGTTATGAGTGTTAATCAAGGCTTAACAAGTAAATCTTGGGGTGTAGGCTTGGTTCCAAGTGGATATTGACAATAAGTTACATTGTCACACAAGAGAGGGTCCGGGCTCCAAGTAGAGAGGACAACTACACCTAGTTGATGTGAGGACTATCCAAGTTAAAGGGGGAACTCTTACGTAGTATAGTGTGGATTTTCCCAAAGTTAGGTCTCATAAGATGGGAGCCTTCACATAGTTGAGTTAACGTTCCTAGTAGCAATCTCCATACCATATGAACTAAGACATGATTGAGAAGCATCTCATAGTGTTCTAAAGCATAATTGAACTAAGACTTACTTAATGAAGTACCTCATAGTGTTCAAGAGTATAAGTGGACTTAGACATGATTAAGGTAATATCTCATAGGGTCCATGTGAAGAAGGAACTTAGACATACTTAAGAGAGTATCTCATAGTGTTCAAAGTAGAAATGGGTTTAGACATGCTTAATGAAGTATCTCATAGTATCCATGCTAATAGTGAACTTAGACATACTAAAGGAAGTATCTCATAGGGTTCAACCTAATAATGAACTAAGATGTGCTAAGAGAGTACCTCATAGTGTTATAAAGTTAAGAGAGGAACTCGGTTCCAAACCAAGAAGAGTTAATATGAGGACCTAAAAGGTAGTACTTAGCATGTATAGTATTATGGGGTGCTATGCATGCATTGCACAAGTATGACTTAGAGTCATTAAAGAAAAGTCTTGAGATAGGATTTTGCGATAGTTGCCCTTCGTAGTTATAGTTGACTAAATGTGAGAGATTCACTTAGTTAAGAGAGTTAAACTAATAATGAGACCAAAGTAGGGGGAATATGACTAAGATGACTTCAAGGCTATGCTTAGGGTAAAGGGTAGTATGGGATGCCTTTCATGCATTGCACAAGTGTGTCTTGAGGTTACTTAGGAGTATTGTTCCCTCATGATAAGAAGAGATTATAAGTTGACCATGTATATAGGCTATGATTAAGATGACCAAAAAGGAATATTTGGCTTGGGTAGTATTATGGGATGTTATTCTTGCTTACCCTAATTACCCTCCACTCAAATGGACACTTTAATGAACTAAAAATAAATTTCTGAATTTCTGCATTTTCGTCGCGGACTCTGTTCACTGAAGATAGTTGGAATAAAATTTCGAGACAGTAGAGTCCTCGACACGTCCGCATTGCAAACACGATTTTTGATCCTTGGGGGAGCAAGGCCGCGACGCGCACCTATTCCTACCAAGTGCAATTTGCAAGTTGCCTTGGCATCTTTCTTGGCCAAGGTTGGGGCCCTCCTCGGGGCCCCTTAGGGTGGCCTCGGGGCGTTGTATTTGAAAATTTTAACACTATGAACATATATTTACCTATTTTAAACATTTTTACAAAATTATTTCATCATACGACACACCCAAACCTGCCCAAAACCTAAGGATACACGAGATCAAATTCTTCTCTAGTTTCCGGACGTCGTGGTCGTTTCTTGACGTTTAGACTTTTACTCTTCCAAACCAACTCAATTACATTAGTTTAGGTTTATAAACCTCATTTTAATATTTTTAAGTTATTATTCATAAGGTGAAACTCTAACTTAAGTCATAGAATTTCCGGGGTGTTACAACATCCCCCCCTTTGGAACATTTGTCCCCGAATGTCACTTGGACTTCTTTCTAGGGAGACAATGACTCAAACTAGCAGCACAACAAGTAGTCACATCAACGACATCTTATCATCATATTATATAGGAATTTAATCCACAACATCACATCAACGACATCTTATCATCATATTATATAGGAGTAACTACCTTTTCCATATTTAATGAGCATCAACATATATATTAAGCAATCAGCAAGACATTTCTTTAGCAAGAGAACATCAAGCATGCTTATTACAACTCTTATGAAGACAACATCACACAACATCTATGGGTGTAATTTCAATCATGAGAAACAAAATTCATGAAAACTCAAAATACAACTCTAAGCATGAATTTTCACGAAAATATGCACCTACAAGGAAATCATGTCATAATCATCAACACACATGATTTTCAATTTATACCTATTTAAGAGAGACTACTAACCTCAACTTTGGCTAGGAGTAGGAGGAAAAAGATGAGGGTAGCAGGACTTAACGTCGACCTCGGCCTCCCATGTTACACCCTCAACTAGGTGGTTTCTCCATAGGACTTTTACGGAGGCTACCTCTTTATTCCTCAACTTCTTAACTTGACGATCTTGGATTTCAACCGGAACCTCTTCATAAGAAAGGTTCTCATTCACCCCTAAACCTTTTAGAGAGAGAATGGACACCGAGTCACCTGTACACTTCTTTAACATAGAAATATGGAACACCGGGTGAACCGGGGCCAATTCGATGGGCAATTTCAAGTCATAAGCGACCTTTCTGACACGCTTCAAGATCTCATAAGGCCTAACATACCGGGGGCTAAATTTCCCCTTCTCAAAAAACCTCATCACCCCTTTCATGGTTGAGATTTTTAAGTAGACCCAATCACCTACTTCAAATTCAAGATCTCTCCTTCTATTATCAGCGTAAGACTTTTGCCGACTATGAGCCATTTTCACCCTATCCCTTATAAGTCAAACTTTTTCCGTAGCCTCATAGACTACCTCGGGACCAAGAAGAGCAAATTCACCTACTTCAAACCACCCAATCGGAGATCGACACCTTCTACCATATAGTGCTTCAAAGGGTGCCATAGAAATACTCGAGGGGTAGCTATTATTGTAGGAAAATTCTATTAAAGGTAGGTGGTCATCCCAATTACCTTTGAAGTCAATGCCACACGCTCTCAACATGTCCTCTAGGATTTGCATGGTGCGTTCCGCTTGACCATCAGTTTGAGGGTGAAATGTTGTACTAAGTTTCACTTGAGTACCAAGCTAACTTTGGAAAGACCTTCAAAAATGGGAAGTAAATTGGGCACCTATATCCGAAATAATCGACAACGGGGCTCCATGCAATTTCACAATCTCCTTAATGTACAACTTAGCATAATATTTCGCCGAATAAGAAACCTTGATGGGAAGGCAATGGGCTGATTTAGTCAATCTATCCACAATGACCCAAATAGAATCATGTTGCCTACAGGTTCGATGTTAACCTACCACAAAGTCCATATTGATCTCCTCCCACTTCTAAGTGGGGCTGTCAATATCTTGACTTAGACCTCCTGGCCCTTGGTGCTTGGCTTTGACTTGTTGGCAATTTGAGCACCTAGCCACAAAATCTGCTATATCACTTTTCATTCCGTTCCACCAATAAATCTCACGTAAATCGCGATACATTTTGGTGGCTCCCAGATGGATGGAGTATCGAGACCCATGGGCCTCCTCTAAGATTGTCTCTCTTAGACCATCCACATCCAGCACACATAATCTTCCTTGGTGCCTAAGCACCCCATCTTCTCCTTGAGAGAAAGTTTCTATTGGTTTGTTGAGAACCGACTTTTTTAGTTCCATCAAGATAGGGTCAAGATGTTGCTTAGACTTCACATCAACAACAACCGATGGCTCGGAATTATGACAGACCATGACACCTCCTTTTGGGGAATCTTCAAGTCGGAACCCAACCGGGCTAGCCTGTGTAAATCACGGGCTAACTCCCTTTTCTCTTCTTCCACATGTGACACACTACCCATAGATATACGACTTAAAGCATTTGCAACCACATTTGCTTTTCCGGGGTGGTAAATGACACTCATATCATAATCTTTTAAGAGTTCCAACCACCTCCTTTGTCGAAGATTCAATTATTTTTGGCTAAAAACATATTGAAGACTCTTGTGGTCGGTAAACACATCCAGAAGTACCCCATGGAGATAGTGTCTCCAAATCTTTAAAGCAAAGACTACGGCCGCTAGCTCAAGATCATGAGTTGGATAATTCTTCTCATGCACCTTGAATTGTATCGAGGCATAAGGTATAACTTTACCATGCTGCATGAGCACACAACCCAAACCCAATCGGGAAGCGTCACAATATACTACAAACCCTTCGGATGTTGGAGGGATTCAAAGGTCTAGGCCAACTTTTGACCGCATCGGTTTTCTTTGGATCAACTTCTATACCCTCACTAGAAACAATGTGACCAAGGAAAGCAACCGATCTTAGCCAAAACTCGCACTTGCTAAACTTAGCATAGAGTTGGTGATCTTTGAGGGCTTGCAATACTATCCTCAAATGATTCATGTGATCATCATCACTTTTAGAGTATATCAAGATGTCATCAATAAAGACAATAACAAATAAGTCTAGAAAATTTCTAATCACACGATTCATAAGGTCCATGAAAGCCGCCGGGCATTTGTCAGACCAAACGACATCACTATGAACTCAAAATGACCATATCTTGTTCGGAAGGCTGTTTTTGGAACATCAACACCTCTCACCCTAAGTTGGTGATAACCCGACCTCAAATTAATTTTTGAAAAGTAACTCGCTCCTTGAAGTTGATCAAATAAGTCATCAATCCTAGGGAGTGGATACTTGTTCTTAATGGTCACCTTATTTAACTGTCGGTAATCAATACACATATGAAGAGATCCATCCTTCTTCTTCACAAATAACACCGGTACACCCCAAGAAGATATACTAGGTTGGATGAAACCCTTATCCAACAAATCTTTGAGTTGAGCTTTTAATTCCTTCAACTCCACCGGGGCCATCCGGTAAGGAGGGATTAAAATAGGTTGTGTATCCGGCAATAAATCTATGCCGAAATCTATTTCTCGTTTGGGAAAAACCCTGGGTAAGTCATCGGGAAAGACTTTCGAAAAATACTTCACTACGGGGACCGACTCTGAATGAGGAATCTTGGATTCAAGATCTTTGACCTCATAATATGATAGAGACAACCCTTAGAAATCAACTTACAAGCTTTTCGACATGAAATAATCCTTTCCCTAGGAACGGAATTTCCTCCCTTCCATTCTAAAATGGGTTCAATAGGAAATTGAAACTTCACAATTCGGGTCCTACAATCTATGGACGCAAAACAAGCATGAAGCTAATCCATACACAATATAACATCAAAGTCTAACATATCAAGTTCCACCAAATCAACCAAAGTTAGACTGTTGGGCAACGATATGGGACAACCCCTGTAGACTCTTTTAGCAACTATGGAATCATCCACCGGGGTAGAAACCGAAAAGGGTTTATCTAAGACATCGGGAAGCATATCAAACCTTATAGCCACTAAAGGGGTTACAAAAGACAAATTGGCACTGGGATCCAACAATGCATCAACATTTATTGAAAATACTTGCAAAATACCGATCACAACATCCGGAGAGCTCTCTTGATCACCTCGGGATTGGAGAGCATAGAAGCGATTCTTCTTAGGAGCATTGGGATTTGGGCCACTTACTTGTGCTTGAGCATTTTCCCTTCCTTGAGCCTTTAGCATAGGGTAGTCCCTCCTTATGTGGCCGCTCTTACAACAACCATAGCAATTACCCATGCCAACTAGGCACTTGCCTTCATGTTTTCAACCACACTTTGTACAGGCTTCTCAACATAAGGACCACCACCTCTTGCTTCTTGAGGCTTGGGAGTAGACACTTTACCTTTGTTGAACCTTGGAGTATTAGGAGGACCTTGGTTGGAAAACCACTTTTTGAACTTTGGCTTATCTTGGATTTCAAACCTAACCTTAGAAGAATTTCCATCATCGGCCCTTGACCTCTTCAATTCTCTACCAACTTGCTTAAGCCTTTGCTCCTCAATTTGATCGGCATGAACTATATGGCGAGAAATGTCCATGCTTGGGATTAGCATAGCCGGCCAACATTCATTCACCACAAGATCGCATACACCTATAACAAATTTGTTCATTGTAGCTCTAGAGTCAGACACCAAAGTAGGAGAATGCTTGGACAATTGAGTGAACTTAAGGCCATACTCCTTCACACTCATACCCCCTTGACGGAGGTTGATGAATTCTTGCATTTTCCTCTCCCTTAGTTCCAAGGGGTAAAACCTATTAAGAAAAGCCATCTTGAATGTAGCCCTACTTATCAGACCCTCTCTAATAGGTCTCCCTTCCTTCCATTGCTCATACCACGCTTGTGCCACATGTTTTAGTTGATAGGCGGCTAACTCCGCCTTTTCTTGATAAGACACACCCAGAGCCTCTAGAAGCTTAAACACTTCATGAATGAACCCTTCTGGATCTTCTTCCACATTGGAGCCAAAGAAAGTAAGGGGATTCATCCTTGTGAAATCCCTTATTCTAGAAGAGGTAGTGCTGGCATTGGGGTTCACTTGCACCCTAGCATCCCTTGTAACTTGAGTGGCCAACACTTGAGTCAAATTATGAATAGCCGACCTTATCTTAAGATTAGACATAGCCCCTTCTTCAATAGGAACTTGAGCGTTTTGAGGAGCTTGAGGGGGAACCGCCTCATTCACATTCTCCTCACCGGCCCTCCTTGCGTTGTTCCTTCTTGTATTCATTGCCTATAAGCACAAGATAAGGATTAGAAGAAAAGGACTAAATATATTTAAGACTCTTAGGCACGACTATGGAATAACAAAAGTGTGAAAGTTCCTAAGCATCTTGTAGCCTCTCATTCATAAGTGTGGTGCCCTTCACACCCATGAACAAGACTCTACTTGACGTGGTATCTTGTGACATGACTCCTACATTATTCTCAACCTTATGCTTTGATACCAAGTTTGTAACGACCCGAGAGCACCCCTTAGTCGTTAACGACATATTTGACCTTGATGAGGTCTTATACAGGCCCTTATCATTCATCATAACATGTATCATAGAATAAAATCACGAAAAATTTAAAACTTTTACTTTGAAAGTTCAACTTCACTTCATATGTGAAAAATGAAATCTAACTTCGTCACAATGCACCATCTAGACATAGAAGTATCGAAAATGGGACTTAGCCCTTAAATCCATAAGAAGTCTTTAAAAAAGGAAGTACAACAATGTCTTTCAACATAAGAAAAGAACTAAACATAGAAGCTAGATCATAGGGTCTTGTCCTCGGACTTGAGGACTCACCAACTTGGGGAAGCAACTCCAAGTGTCTTGAGAAGTAAGCTTGAATCCTCAACGGCCCGAACCTAAATGTTTGGGAAAAGAGAGAAAATATGGGTTGGTACAACACACGTACTAAGTATGGCTACTATGCATAAAAACCATTGAAACATGCACAAAAGGACATTTTAGTAAAAACATGCGTTTTTCCAAGTAAATCCAATATGCACACTAATTAAGTATCATAGTCCAAACCAACATAATAAAATCCCAACATGTAGACAGCCCAAGCAATACTAGTGCAATGCAAATAATAGAACCCCATAACCCTACTCAAAGCCAAGTATCACATTAAGCAACCTACTTCATGCATACATTCATAAGATCATATTTCATCATAAGTTACCATATTCATAATGATCATACATAACATAGCTTCAACATACATAAGTCATAATCATCATTATCATAAGAGAACACTACTACAACCATGTCTTAGGATCTCACAAGTGCAATGTGTAAGAGAAGTCCCATACCCTCCCTTACACTATGTAGAAACCCTGAAGAAAGCCCTAGTAAGAGTTCACACCTTTCATACCTTCATTTACTTTTACATTAGGGAAATATTTCAATAATCGACATAGACCATGAGAGCTACATGGAATCCGGTGTTGTACTCCCACACTGAAAAAATAGGGTTAACACTTGCCTAAGGTATAACCATTCATACATAGCTATCTAGGTGGATCTACTAAGCTAAAGTCCTATGTGGGCACATAGTTAAGGGTCAAGGAGATTCCTTCTAGAAACCCTAACTTACTAAACGTGGGGGTTTTCATCTCATGAGACAACACATACCCTAGGTAATCCGGACTTGCTAAACATGAGGAAACCCATGTGGGGAGCTAGACATACCAAACGTGAGACCCCCATCTGATTTACATGCCCTTTTGGTGCTAAGCATCTGATTCCCTTTTGTAATCATCTTTAGTCATCAGATAAGTTCACATTAGCCTTTACTAGACTCTCATGTAGATATCTTATCATAATAGCTCATATGTGTTCATAAGTGTGTAACAATCCTTTCACTTTAGCGACACTTAGCAAGTGAGTAAACCTTTCACTTTATATTACACTACAATCATGAGAACTACATTTCAATCATATAGCAATCATACCATAATATACATACATACTTCATAGCTAATTCAAGTGTAGCGGGTTAAGGATGAGGAAAATAGGTCATCAACACCACAATAACACATTAGGTATAACATCATTACAATCTAAGTAATTCACCTTTCATACTTTAGTTCAAAGAAGAACCAACCTTCATACCTTCTTGCCCTTCGTGGGACATCCATACTTTAATTACCAAGCAATTCATAACCAATACATAATACAAGGCAATTCATGAAGTAATAACATAATCAACATCAATATAAGCAATTGACATATTCCCTTCATAGACTTCAAGGCTTCATTCTAAGACTCAACCCTAATTTCATAGAAATTATGCATAACCTAGGGTAGAATCATCATACAAACATGAATTACATAACATCAAATTCAATTCGTAGCCTTCAATCAATATCCAACACAAACTAGGGTTAAAATTAGGAAAAGAAGGAGAAACATAGGTCTCATGGGGAATACTTCAAGAAACCACAAATACAACATAAATTCATCCATAATTATTCATATAACATCCATCAAAGTCAGTTTACAACATCAATTTCACTTTAGAAAGAAGACCTATGTTTTTGGATTGAAACCTAGAAATTGGAGATTTAGAAATTCATCTTGAAGGGGCCTCTTGGGGAAAGGAATCCCAAGAGTGATAAGCAACCATACCTTATAGATGAATTAACCATGAAAATCTGAGTTGAAACCTTGGAGAGTTGGTCTTCTTCTTGAAGTTCCAATCTTCTTCAATGGAGTTCTTGAGAAGAGAGAGAGTAGAGAGAAGGAGGAACTTTAGGTTTACATCTTTGGGCTTTTGTGTTTGAGTGATAAAAGTTGGGTAAATTGACTTAAAAATAATTATATACACGTCCCCTAAAGTACCCTAAATACCCCTCACTCAAATGGACTCTTTAATGAAGTAAAAAATAGATTTATGAATTTCTGCATTTTCGTCACGGAAGCGGAGCTGTTCCCTGAAGATATTTGGAATTAAATTTTGAGATAGTAGATTCTACGACACGACCGCGTCGTGAACAATATTTTTTCTCTTTGGGGAGCAAGGCCGCGACGCGCACCTATCCCCACCAAGTGAAATTTGCAAGCTGCCTTGGTAGCTATCTTGGCCAAGGTTGGGGTCTTCCTCAGGGCCCCTTAGGGTGGGCCCTGGGCATCGTATTCAAGCATTTTGACCCTATGAACATATATTTACCTATTTTAAACATTTTTACAAGATTATACCATCATACACACCCAAACCTGCCCAAAACCTAAGGACGCACTAGAGTACATTTTTCTCTAGTTTCCGAACGTCTTGGTCGTTTCTTGACGTTTAGACTTTTACTTTTCCAAACCAAGTCAATTACATTAGTTTAGGTTTATTAACATCATTTTAACTATTTTTAAGTCATTATTCATAAGGTTAGGCTCTAACTTAAGTCATAGAATTTCCGGGATGTTACACTTGATTGGAGCTTTGAATTGAGGTATGTTAGCTTAATCATCTATGGGTTCTTCCACCCATAGAGCCCCCTAGGTTTTCCCAAAATTGTGAAGTTGAAAACCCAATCTAGCTAGGGCTTCCTTCTTATATTGTGGGTAGGGTCTAGGTATGATTCAAATGTAGTGGATAATACCTAATTATGATTATTTTAGCATTGAATTATCATATTATGATGAATTCAAGTGATTTCAATGGTAAACCATAGTCTATTTGATGAATGTGATATTTTGTGGGTTTATGCCTTTAGAGGTGAAATTGAAGGTTCGTAGGTGATCTTCTTGGATCAATGTCATGTGTAGTGACTGATCAAAGTTAAGATAATATAATCATGAATTGAACTAGACATTATTGAATATGAATGATCATGACTTGTAAAGATGAAATTGAACCCCTATGATCAATTATGGCTAGAATCATTTAGTAATGAATGATGTGATTGAAATACCTTGAAATCTAGGTATAATGATAAGATTAAGAAAGAAAGCTTTAGAGAAAGGCTTGTGATCATAATAATTAAGGCTTTAGAGTGAAGCTAATATGATTAACTATTGATGCTAAGGCTTTGAGAGTAAAGTCTAAATGAGGGTATAAGCTTGATAGATAGAGTGATGGTGGAAGATCTTTACCTACCTAATCTACCTAATAAATTCTTGAATATGTGAAGTGATAGATTCACTTGAGTCATGATAATACCAATGTCTAATGTAGAATTCTAGATATGGTATGTATGTATGTATGTATGAATATGGTATGACATAAAAGGTTCTCTGAAATAGAATGATTCTAGGTTGAAAGGTTTGCTCACCTAAAATGAATCTAAGTCTTAGGACTATGAAACGTGATGAGGCTTGTGGTGATTCCCATAAATGACCTTTGCATGATAGGAATGTGTGGTGAGTTCCCTTACTCCTAATTAGTTAAGTATGGGGAGTGTTGGGTGATTACCCTTTATATATGTGTGACTTCCAAGGCAAGCGGTGATTACCCATTAGCCTTTATGTTGATCATGGAGGCGATTACCTATGATCCTTATGTGATGATGTGGAGACGAATACCAACATTACACATTAAAATGGATATGGAGGCGAATACATATCTCACCTTAAATGAATATGGAGGTGAATACCTATATCCCTGTAATAATGATCATGGAGGCGAATACCTATGATTCATTGATTGTATGACTAGAGGTGAATACCCTAGTCTTTATGATTCCATGATATGTGTGGCTTGAGGCGACTTCCCTTGTCCTTCTTGATGAACTAAACATTTATGCCTTGAGGTTACTCCGCCTTTAATTTATGAACATGAGCATGATTAGTTTGGATAGTAGTTCTAGATAACTCTCCAATACATGCATGACTAAGAGGTGATTACCCTTGTCATTATGATGTTAAGAGATGATAAACATGAATGATGAACCTAAAGTGTCTAGCTTAGCATGGATAGGATTATGGGGTCTTTTTCATGCATGACACAAGCTTGCCTTAACGTGACTCGTGAGATGTTTGCTCTTAGATGATGTATGCTTAGATAGGATTGTGCTATAGTTGCCTTCCTTGATGATATGATTGACTAAGGTGATAGTTCCCATGTCTATATGAAGTAAGCTAATAGTGAGACCAAAGTAGGGTAAATATGACTATGATGACTTCAAGGCTATGCTTAGTGTGAATGGTAGTATGGGATGCCTTTCATACATTGCACAAGTGTGCTTTGAGGTTACTTAGGAGTATGGTTCCCTTATAGAAGTAAAGCTTAAGACTTGACCATGTATATAGGCAATGATTAAGATGATAAAAAAGGGATACTTGGCTTGGGTGGTATTATGGGATGCTATTCATGCTTTGCACTTGTATGCTTTTGAGGTTACTTTAGAATGGTTCTATTATGGTAGAGATGACTAAGAGTCAATTATGCTTATATGATGCTTATGTTGAAGACTTGGCTTATTATGATTATGACTTATCTCCTATTCTCATTAACTTTGTCTTATGTTGACTTATGATTATGTGATGCTTATGTTGGAGATTATGCTATGATTATGATATTATCTCTTATGCTTATGTCTTATGTTAACTAACCAATTTGAGATGCTCTTATGGTGTTGTTCTTGCTATCATACTTGGTACATTTTTTACTAACGCATACTTTGCCTACATTCTAATCAAATGTAGGGTTTCGGAGATTGAATTCCTTTGGAGGCTAGGTTTCTAAGGAGCAAGAAGAGTTGAATATTTGGTGAGTCCTCATAGCTTCGAGGATACACCCATTATTTTCTTTATGTCTTTATTTCATGTTTTTGAGACTATTGTATGGGCTGTGTCTCAAGAGTTTAATCTAAAGTGTATTAGATGGTTTGACACAAAGTATAGAAAGGCATCCACTTGATTTGATGAAAATGAATTCGATTGTAAAAGTTTTATATTTTCCCGTATTTTCTATTATCTTATGTTATGATATGCTAAGGGCTTGTATGAGAGCCCTTCGGGGTCAAGTACGCCATGTTACGTCTAGGGGGTACCCTTGGGTCATGACACTTTAAAAGCTTAAATAACTCACTTGTCTCAAAATACTCAATTTATAATATCTAAAATATACGTAATGAAATAGTAAGAGCTTGCAGAACATCTCAAAAGAAACACTGAAAGACTCTCAATATTATCTATCTATGAAGTAACTATTATTCAAGATGGATGTCGGGACAGGACTCACGACACCTCAAAATAACTAAACTGGAATTAAAAGTGAAGTCCTCCAGGAGCAAGGAGGTCTCACCAAAAGTTGTCATTGAGTGCAAAGTGATTTCAACATAGCTCATGTTGATGATCATGAACACCTTTATTTGCATCATAATAAGATACAGGTCTAATGACACCGATACATTAAATTTACAATTATGTAATATATCATAGGCAACAATAACTAAACTCAAAAAGCTGAAAAAATGCTCAACTGAATGTAAAGCATAAATAGAGATAAAATCATTTAAAACCTTACAAGATAAAATATCCTAACTCACTGAACTATATATATATGTAAATTAAAAAATACATTTTACTTTACTAGGGAGTTTCTGTAACCGATAACCATCACTATAAGCATCGTGATGACACAACGTCTCGCCCATGCTACCAAAACTACCCTATACCTTGTTAGGGTATAAAATAAACTCAACTTCCTGGATCCACTATAAAGGTCATCTCAAAGGCAGTGAGGAGTCACCCAAAAGTTGGTGTGATCCTAACCCACCCGTGGTTTATGAAGAATGTGAGTTATTTAGACTTTTTCCTATATCGGTGCTCAGTAATACTCCCAAAATATGTAGCTCAATACTTAACTAAATATACTCTCTCAAGGTTGAGATAGGTTCTCAAAAGGGCCTCTTTAAGAGGTAACTGTTGTATAATAACTTACTTTGAAAAACTCTTTAAAACTTTTATACTTTTTATGAAAATAGTGCTATTTTTTTCCATGTAAAAATTATACATTTGGGAATCATTTAGTTCCCTTAAACTCTACTAAATAATTATACTTTAAACTTTACTATCCAACTCACTTTTAGCTTCTCAAAATCAATTTATGGAAAAATGTTAGATCAAAAGATTCTCAACAAAAATTTAGTAAATGGGGTTCATGTGGGAATATAAACATGAACAATAACTCAAAAAACACAATGCATAATATATAGAAACTCATAATTAAGAAATAAGAACTCAAAATCAATAATATAAGCCATCTAAGGAATTCTCGAGTATGAAATATAAGTTTAAATAAAACATCTAAAACTGAAAGACTCTCTACAACCGTCTATCTATTAAGCCTCTATTATATATAGACGAGTGTCGGGACAAGACCCACGACTACTCAAAATGTTTCTAATACTAACAACTTATAAAACTGGAGTCCTCCGAAAGCAAAGGGGTATTACTCAAAAGCTGCCGAGCAGATGAAGTGATCTCAATGGACTCTTGTTGAGGATCCTAAGAACCTGTATCTACATCATTTTAAGATAAAGGTCGAATGACATTAGTACATTGAATGTACGAGTATGTAATATAGTTGAATAAAAAATTACTGAAAGAAAGGACTCTAAGAGATAACAATGTATTCAAGCTAAATGTAAAGAAATAAAGGAGTCAAATCATTTAAATCGTTACTTTCTCATCTTTGAACTCAACATAATAAGTGATTTATAAAAATGCACTTTAAATCTACTTGGAAGATTCTCTAACCGACAACCATCACTATAAGCTACGTGATGATACAGTGTCTCGCTCACGCTGCCAGACATGTCCTATACCTTGTTGAGATATTAGACACCTCAACTAAGTGGATCCACTAAGCTCTGCCATAAGGCACTTAGGATTCATCTAAAAAGTATGATCCTGTACACATGTTGGCATACATTGCTTATGAGGAATGTGAATTGTCTGAACTAATCCTCATATCGATGCTCAATACTACTCCCAGTAATAAATACTCATGCTCAATGTTCAAAAAACATACTCTTCTTCTAGTTTGAGATAATTGCTCAAACTATCCTCTAAAAAGAGGTAACTACTTTTGAAATATCTGTGAATTCATAACTCATTTAGAAATCAAAGTTTCTCTTTTATCAATGTAAAAATTGATACCTTTGGAAATACTTAGTTCCCTTATACTCTTACTCAATTCATATTTGAGAACTCTTTCTCAAAAATATATCAAAATCATATTGTGATATGATCATTGATGACTCGGGAAGTCATACTGTATAAATATTGATGGCATAACTTGATGCCATACTGCTTAAACATTGATGGTATAATCGATTGTCATACTAATTATGTTTTAGAAACTCTTTCTCAAAACTCATCTTCACTTCCACAAAAAACTCAGTTTAAAATTTAAGTGTTGGCTTTAAAGTATTCTCAAAATTTATAACTCAAAATAGGCTTCATGTTGAAATATAGACATGAACGAATCAACTCAAAGATCTCAATAAATAACATCTAGCAATTCAATAATTAGGAGTGTAATTTAAAAAAGAATCAGGAACTCAATAACTCAAAATCAACTCATCTCAAGAATACTCAAATCTAGGGATAAAATCCTAGATTACTCTTTTACTGATTTGAAAGTAGATGTAGGGTGTAAGGATGAACAAGTACAATGCTATGATAGCCTTACATACCTGAAAGAACAAGGTTCTTGAATAATCTTGAAGAAAAACTTGATTAGAAGCTTTGAAACCTTAGTTTGAAGAAGAACAATCAAGAAAACCTTTCTTGAGATTTTTGAATTAGTTTCTTGAAATCTCTATGTCCAAGAATTATGATTTTTATTAGTGATTCATAATTGTATGGTGGAATTTGAGTTGGAAATAATGAAATTCTTGGAGGACTTACATTGAAGAAGAATCTTGAATAGAGTCTTCTACTTTATTTTTCGTTAGGGTTTGCCTTAGAATTCAAGAGAGAAGAGAATGATGGATTAAGAGATGAAAATTTGATTGTTTTGGGTCTCTAATTAGTGAAGAACTCCGTTTTGGGATTTTATTACAGGTAAAAAGACAAAAAGATCCTTTTTTAATGTTTTCATGTCGGCTAATTTGTCACTGCACTGTAAATGGTTACTAAAATGGTCATAACTTTTTACGCAAAACTCAAATTGTTGTGAAATTGATGACGTTGGAAAAAAGATTCAAAAACCTTTAATTTGATAAGTTATGGGCCACGTAACTTGATGAGTCCACAAATTGGACTCATTTACGGCTATATGTTGATAGAATTAGTGTCCTCAAATGCATATTTTTTCACAATATCTGATGAAAATCCTTATGTTTCAGGTATTTGGAGTTTTAGGGAAAGCACAGACACTACTTAGCAAAAAATGAACAAAAGCATCTAAAAGAACGAAGAAATGAAGATCTGAGAATCGTCGAACCCATTCGGCGAATCGCCAAAAGGTCTTATCCTCGCCTTTCGATCCAGTGTGCTGAGCCGTGAAAGAAAGGATCAAATTGGCAGTGAGAAGAAGCAGTCGGTGTGTCACCGAGCAGTTTCACGAAGTAGTACTATGCCACCCAATGATCCAAAACAGACGATGCTGAAGGACAGAGCAAGACGACGATGAAACCTACCTAAAGGCGGATCACCGAGTTGATCGACGATCTCGACTAACGATGTTGAATGATCTGCTGCAACAAAGATTTTTGAAAACTATAAATACTCGTTGAGAGTTGTCGCTTAACATCAGATTTTTAATATATAATTTTTAACATAGATTTTTGAGTTCTAAGTTTGTAGAGGGTGTTGAAGAACTTGAAGATTCAAAGGGTTTCAACTCCAAGAATTTGGACTTGGGTCTTGTGGATTCTTCACTCTTTGCTTGTTTTAAGACTTAAATTTCCATACCCATTTGAATGCAAACTCATATTGGTATAAATTTTTATGTCTTTTACATGTCTAGCTAAAAACCCCAATTCTTGGGGTGTGATTCTATGAATATGGGTTAGATTATCTATTAGGTCTTGCTTGTGGATGGTTTATTTGTTGTGTAAATGTAATTTCGTTTAGTAGTTATGGTGGAACTTAATGAAATTGTATTTGCAAATACAATTTCACCTTTGTGTTTTCGACTTGCGAGAGAGAGGTCGTAAAACTAAGACTACTAAATTGATGGCCGGTGGAATTAGGTCGACATGAGGTTCAGCTCGAGAGAGTGAACCAGTCCTTCTTCCACACACTCAGCTCAAGAGAGTGAGTGGGCTAAGGTGGAGGCTAGTCTTCATGCGGCAAGTGGGTGTCCGAAGGGAACCCATTTGATTCGGGATAAGTTGCTCGAGAGTGAATTTACCCCTACTATAGTCACAAATATTCAACGGATTTATTATCAAAAACATGTACCCAATAGTTTAGTCTATCCCGTATACCTATCACATCCCAAGAATTCTCTCTCCTTGATTATTACTCTTTGCATTTTTGTTGTTTTTAATTACTTATGACAAGCCCCATTGATAATAGACGCTTGTGTCACCCCTTATTAACATGTTTATATTCGATAATGTTTTTAGTTATGACTAATTAGAACTTAAATTTATTTTTCTATTAATTCACAAACCCACTCCCTTGGGAGTCGACCCCTACCTTTGGTTGGGTTACTTTATTATTGTACGCTTGTTGACACTTGCATTTGAAGTTGTATCTTGATTATGCAAACATCAAAGTGGCGCCGCTGTCGGGGAGTGGTGTCACTTGAGAATTCTTAGTTTAGTAAAATTTTTGTTCTTCTTAATCATAGTTTACTTACTTAATTTTTAGTTTTGTTTTCTTTACTTGTGAAAATATTTCAGAAAGTATGAGTGTAAACGGTAGCAATGGTAGCCTGGTAGGCCACCAAGCCGACATCGGAAATCTCAACGATGTCCAAGAGCCCAACATTAATGACCCCCATCTCATGGGAGGTATTGGGGCCATCCGTTTACCTCCAAAGGGAAATGCAGTGTTCCACATAATGAGCACTATGTTGCAACTCTTGCAACTAAAGGGACTTTTCAGTGGATTACCAATAAGAAATAGGTTGATTTAGACATCTGATCTACAATCATCCAAATCAAATCATGTTGCATGCGAGAACATGAATAAGCCAATAATGAAGTTCATATTAATCATCTCCCACTTCTATTTTGGAAGAGCTATATTATGAGCCACACCACATGGCCTTTGGTGTTCAACCTTGACTTGCTGTCAATTTGAGAACTTAGCAAAGAAATATGCAATACACATCTTCATACCATTCCACCAATTGACTTCTCTCAAGTCATGATACATCCTTGTGGAACCTAGATGAATCAAATATCTAGAACTATGAGCTTCTTCCATGATCCTCTCTTAGAGTTCATCTACTCTTAGAACACACAATCTACCTTGATACCTCAATACACTATTTCCCCCTTGTTCAAAATTCATCACCTTCTGCTTATCAACATTTTCCTTTTGCTCAAGTAAGATGAGTTCGTTGTCTTGCTTTTTCCTTCACTTCTACCACTAATGATGATTCAGCCCATCCATCACAACAACTTTTCTATTATTAGAATCTAACAAATGATCTCCAATATGTGCAAGTATGTGAACTTCATTAGCCAACTATTTCTTTCCTTCCATGACATGAGCAATACTCCCCATGGACAACCTGATTAAGGCATCAACAACAACATTATCCTTACCTGGTTGATAGAGGATACTCACGTCATAACCCGCGAGTAACTCTAAGCACCTCCTTTGTATGAGATTAAGTTATTTATGACTGAAAACAGATTGGGTGACTTTTTTGGCTGATGAACACATAAATATGAACACCATAAAGATAGTGATGGCATATATTCATAGCAAAATCTATTATTGTCAACTCAAGATCGTGAGCCAGGTAGTTCCTCTCATGAATCTAAAGCTATTTGGAGACATAGGATATAACCTTACCATTATGCATCAATACACAACGAAGCCCAACTCTTGACGCATTACGATAGACGATTACCCTCTGGTAGGGTCAACATTTGAGAAGTAGTTAACCGACTTTTCAATTCTCAAAAGTTATTCTTAGAAGCTTCTAATCATTGAAACTTAGTTGTATTTCGAGTAAACTAATTAAAAGGGGATGAAATAGATGAAAACCCCTTGATGAACCTTCTGTAGTAACCTACCAACCCCAAGAAACTTCTTATATCAATTAGGGATGTGGGTTTGGGACAATTTTGCGATTTCTCAGTCTTCTGAGAATCGACTTGAATTCCTTCGGTAGACACGATGTGGCCTAATAAGGCCACAAATTCAATCCAGAACTCACACTTAGAAAACATGGCATATGACTCCCAATTTTTGAGAGTTTGGAGGACTATTTTGAGATAACTGACATGATCGTCCTTATTCCGTGAGTAGGTTAGGATATCGTCGATTAATACGATAACAAACATATCTAGATACTGCTTAAAAACATTTTTAATGAGATCTATGAATGTTGCAGAAGAATTAGTCAAACCAAAAAACATTACAAGGAAATCATAATGACAATAACAGGTCCTGAATGTTGTCTTTGGGATTTCACTTTCTCTCACTTTAAACTGATGATAACCAAATATGAGGTCTATCTTAGAGAAGCAAGTGACACCCTGAAGTTGGAAAAGGTCATCAATTTTAGGAATGGGATACTTATTCTTTACGGTAACCTTTTTTGCTGATTGTTATCAATACAAATACTAAAGGAATCATCTTTCTTTTTCATGAATAAGATCGGAGTGACCCATGAAGATACACTTGGTCGGATAAAACCCTTATCAAGAAGATTTCTTATCATCTCCTTTAACACTTTTATCTCAGCTAGAGCCATTCTATATAGCGAAATAGAGATGAGTTAAGTATCTGGAAGGACATCTATTCTGAAGTCTATTTCTCTTTCAGGAGTGACTCCGAGAAGATCGTCAGGAAAGACCTCTCGGAACTTACTCACAATTGAGACTGACTTAATAGGTGGTGTCTCAAAAATAGTCATTAAATCGAACTAAGTGACAGATGCACTCCTTAGAGACTAATTTTATAGCCTTAAGGTATGAGATAAAATGACCCTTAGGCACTTTTGAATTACTCCTTAACTCTAAACTTGGGTCATTAGGAAATTGTAACTTTACTACTCGAGTTGTAGAAAACACTAAGGTATAAAAAGAATAAATCCAGACTATGCCTATAATAACATCAAAATCTACCATGTCTAATTGAACTAATCATCCATTATATATTTATGATAGACATATATGGTACAATTACGATAGAGTCTTTCTACTACAATAGACTCACCAAAATGTGTAGAAACACTGAAAGGTTAAGAAAGTTGTTTAGGGCATGTCCCACACCTCATGTCTATATAAGGAGTTACAAAAGATAAACTAACACCCAGATAAAACAAGAATAAAAATCAAAAGAATATACTTTGAGCATACTAGTGACAACATCTAGCGAGTCCTTCTAATCTTGGCGACTGTCCATAGCATATAAACACTTTGCACCTCTGCCTATCCCTGAAGTAGCTCCCCTAGGAGAAACCTTGTCTGCTTGAGTTGTTGAAGAAGATTGGGCTTTATTTTCCGATTATCAAGCCTCCTCTTTGGGTGATTTTTCATAAAGTGACCCGTCTGACCACACCTAAAGCAGCCACTCTTTCGATCACGACACTCTCCTGGATGGTTCTTGCCACACCTAGTACAAGTGGGGTCCAACACTAAATTAAAATTTTACTAACTGGATTTAGATGTAGGATTTGAGGAAGAACTCAGTCAATCACTATAATTAGCCTTACATACATGGAAGAACAAAGTTGCTGACAAAACATGAAGAACGCTTAAAAACCCTAGCTTCTCCTCTTGGATGCTTTCTCTAAGATTTGGAAGCACTAATGAGAGTAATAGGGTCGATTCATATTTCTCATAAATTTATTCAAGTTTAAAAACATTAGGGGTTAGGCATAGAAGGGGTAGAAAAAGATTGAACTATCCCTCTTAAAAAGCTTTTGAAAACCTTCCACGGAGCTAGGTACTGTTCATGGTTTGATTTATAGACCATTGATCCCATTCATGAAATTCATATATTTAAATATTAAGGCTCAAAAGTTCATTCTACAAGCCCAAATTCTAGCCCGTAGAAGTTTCTAAATCACATAGAAATCTCTATACGAATTGGACCCAAAATTTTGACTTCTTGTACTTTTTCCATTAGCGAACAATACAGATGATAGTTATTCCTATGAATCATAGAAGTGATTCGTAGGTCACTGACTCAACATACTCTATTGTGGTAGTTTCTTATAAAATAGTCATAGTTGTTTATTCCGAACTCAAAATAAGGCAAAATTGATGGTTGATGAGTCCGAGATTTGGACTCATTTAGGGCTTTATTTATAATGATTTAGTGTCCTCAAATGTTTATTTTGTTCCAATAACTGATTTAAAACCTTAGATTTCAAGGTATATGGATCGAGGAACAAAGCAAGAACACTAATTTGCAAAAAGGAACAAAGCGAGATGAAAGAATGAAGAAATTCAAGCCTGGTGATCGCCAAGTTCACTTGGTGAGTCACTGAATGGCCTTTTGACCACCTAAAGTTTTATTGTGCCAAGCTCTGATGGAAAGAACCAAGTTGGCGAGATAAAGGAGCAGTCAGCGGATGGCCGAGTGGTTCCGCGATGCAGTGTTGGATTGCCCAAAGTTAGAGACCTTAGGATGCTAAAGGCCAAGGTAGAAATGCAAATTGACTAAAGGGCGGATCGCCAAGCCCGACTTACTTCACCGAGTGACTCTTTGCAGCACATTTTTGGCGACTATAAATACATTTTATAACATTTAGTTTAGTATCTAATTTTCATTATATTGAATTGTGATTAGAATTTTGAACTGAGAGACAAGCTTTTTCTAGTTTTTTCTTAGCTTTGAAGAATTGAAGTTTTTCACTTTTGAGAAATTGGAAGTGGGTCTTTGAGATTCTTTAAATTGGAACATTGTATAGACGAAATTAATCTTACCCCATTGATGGAAACTCAATTTGGTAAGAAATCTTATCTTTGTATGATGTCTAGCTAAAACCCCAATTCTTGGGATGTGATTATGGGCTGATTTAGTTTATGGGTATTCTAATTGTTAGTTTAAAAGCTATTTAAAAGTGACTTTAATCAATAATTGTAGTTTAATTTAAGAATTGTAGTTGCTAATGCAGTTCTACCTTTGTGTTTTTGGCTTGCTCGAGATAGAGATTTTAAAACTAAGATTATTGATTAATGGTCCGTGTGTATTGGGTTGACATGGGTTTAACTCGAGAGAGTGAATCCTAAACCCAATTCCACACATTCAGTTCGAGGGAGTGAATGGACTACGATGTGGATTGTTCTTATTTTGCATGCTTGTTGATGTTCGAGAGAAATTGACTTGATGCGAGGTAAATTGTTCGAGAGAAAGTTTACCTCCGCTATAGCCTAGATAAATTACTTACTATCTAGCTATATTCTAATAGTTACAATTACCCATTTGTCTACATTAGCTTATAATTGAATCACATCCCAAGAACTCGTCTCATTATTGTTATTTCGTATTGCTTACTGCTATTGTAGTTGATAATTTCAAACGAAAACTCCCCATTTGACATTCATATCACCCCCTGACTTGAATTATGTTTTTATTCGGTAATGTCTATTCCTATGACTAATTTTACCCTATTCATACTTCCTAATTAATTCTCAAACACGTACCGCTCCTTGTGGGATTTGACCCCAAATCATTTAGTTGGGTTTTATACTGACTAGAGATCATTGACACTTAGAATTGGAAAAAGTGTCCTTGAAAGGTTAATCAAAATAGCACCGCTTCTGGGGACTAGTGTTGTTTAAGATTCTTTTGGTGAAGTTGAATTTTGTTCTTGTTAGTCATAGTGGAATCTACTTACTTTTAGTTTTGGTTTGTGTGTACCTATTTTAAAACAAAGGAAATGAGTGTCAACGGGAGTAATGGTAGCCAAGTTGGCCACCAAGATGACATCGGTAACCTCAACGATGTCAATGAGCCGAATGCTAATGACCCTCATCTAGTAGGTGGAATTGGTGCCATTTGCTTTCCTCCGGCTGAAGGGAATGATGTGTTCCACATTACAAGTACCATGTTGCAGCTCTTGGAATTGAAATGGTTGTTTGGTGGGTTGGCTCATGAAGATCCCCATGAGCATATAAGGAACTTTGTTAATGTTTACTGGTCGTTCTCCTTCAAGAACATATCCTAATAGTCAATAGGAGAAACATGTAAGTGGTTGGTTGAATTGCCAAGAGACTCCATCACTTCGTGGGAAGTGCTTGTCACCGCATTTCAAGTGCGATTTTTCCCTCCTTCGAAGATGATGACACTTCGGGATATCATCCAAATCTTAAAGCATTTGGAGGGTGAGCTAATTCATAAGACTTGGCTAAGATTTTAGAAGTTGGTGTTGCAATGCCCAACTCATGGTTTGCCCGGCAATATTTTGCTGTAATATTTTTACCGAAGCCTTGATTCGGTAAACAAGGGTGTAGCTGACCAACTTTCTCTAGGAGGTTTTATGAAACAACCTTACATTATAGCAGTCTAGCTTTTGTATGGTATGCCTAGAATTAATCGGGATTGATACACCCGCGAAGATCAGGTCTCCCCTCTCGCTTTTAAATTGACCAAAAAGCAGCTTGAGAAAGATCAAGAGAGGGACCAAAACATGGCAAAGATCATGACCCAACTTGACATTTTTTCCACAAATGTCATGTGAGCTGGTGCGATGGGTGTCAATGTTGTGGGTGTTGGGTGTGTAAACCCCGAAGAGGCCTTGTTCGAAGTGTTGTATAACGAGGAGGTGAACTTCCTAGCCAACCAAGGAGTTAGTTATTATTTAAACTCCTCGAGGCAGGGTGGTAACCAAGGTTGGAACAGGGATCAAGGTTCGAGAGACCGTGATAAAGAGTAGAAGGATCATAATCCCAAATGGAAGGAAAGAGATGGGGAGAAGGATAGGTATGTTCCTCCCCACGAGCGTCAAAATCCCAAAGATTCTAAGGGTGGCCGTTCTGAGGATTTGCTCTCTCGTATTCTCAACAATGTTGAAGGGTCAAATAAAATTTTGAAAGAAATGAAGGATAATGTATAGATGCTTAGCTAGATGGTTACTTCTCACTCCATCTCTATCATGCAGTTGGAGACCCAAATGGGTCAGATTTTTTCTCATTTAAACCCGAGACAACAAGGGGGTTGCCTACTGACACTATGGCCAACCCCAAGAATGAAGTTTGAGCTAAGACTTGCGTCGTGCCACGACATTAACTAAGGCACAGCTTGGGAAGTAACCCAAGTTTTTACCACTTTTGTTTTGTTTTTGAAATAATCATGTGTTGATTGTGCAGGTTAAAGTATGGAATGTGAGGAAAAGTGCAGGTTGGAGAGCAAAATGTTCAGTCAGCGACTCGCCGAAGAGGTCGTCAAGCTCCACTTGGATGACCGTTGGACTCAATACATTCTAAAGTTGGACTCTGTAAAGCTTGACTGGCCCTTTAGCTAGTAGATGGATCACCGAACAGGTCGGCGACCCTGACTTTGTCCGCCATTTGGACCCCCACATTAACTGGAGGTCTTGTAAAAATCAGCGAGGTAAGATATCACTCGGAGTGTCGCTGAGTGGTTCGACAAGCAAAATTAATGTCGTTGAAAGGGCGAGAACTGGACGATTTCAAAGTCCAAAGGTTTAAAATTTCAAACTCTTTCACATTACCTCGCTTTTTAACTTACCAAAATCACACCTGCACTATATTTTACTACATGTTTTGCATTTTTTCCGCTCCTTAATCCTTGATTGTGTGTTTGAAGTTGGAAATCTTTGCCTCCTAGCATTTCAAATCTCGTATTCGGCATTAAAAGTTGGTTTTCTGAACCTCAAAATCATGTTTAGTGGTTTTACTTAATTGCAATTGTTTTGATTTTACTGATGTGTGTTGGGCCTCTCTGAATCCATGTTTGTGTGCCTATTTTAAATTTGAAATCTTCACTAAATTGCTTATATTTTTTATTTCCTAAATTTTCGTGCTTTAAAATTGATCTAAATTATTGGGTTGTGTGTAATAAATGTTGGATCTAGTCTGGTGAAGTCTGAGTAGCCCATAATTGTGCTAAATGACATACTTTGCCCGATGATGGAGCCATTGACGTCATTCTTAAGGGCTTAAGTCATCAAATGGAAAATTTTGGCCAAATCGAGGAAAGTCTAAGTACCACCGTGGCATAGGTCTTATGGGTCTGAGTCTAATTGAGTTTGTGTATGTTTTGATTTTGTTTTCATGGGCTGCGGGGTTGATTTTGGAAGTTGGGCTAAAAAGTAGGCACGTTGGGCAGTTTGGCGGGATAGGTCGAGCTCGCCGAACCACTTGACTTTTTGTCGAATCCCCCTTGATCACCTTTAAATTATTGGTTTTTGATGCTTTTGGTTCGGTAACTTTCGATGAGAAGCCTAAGTTCACCGAGTGCACTCGGCGACTCGCCGAATGTCTTCTTTGATCTCCCTTTTTGCGCCCCTAACCCTTAAAATACTCTATATCTTTTGGCGGGCTAGTTTGTACTCACCGAATGGTGTCGGCAATTCGCTGAAAGGCCCCTCCCATAGCAGACATGAAAAGTTTTCTAGAAAATTTTGAGCCAATCCTTTCGGCGACCCCGATCTGGCTCGCCAAAGCGATTTGGCGACTCACCGATCCATTTAGTGAGCGTGTCTACAATATGATTTATGTGATTTTTTATGAACTATTTCTAATAGTTTTCAATTTGGTTTGCAGATATGGCTAGACCGAAAGTAGCAGGTCGAGACATGCCACCCCGCAAGGAGGCAAAGGGAATCACAATCAATGAGGATGGAGTTGCATCCAGGGAAAAGGCTACCAAGCTTCCCACCACAAGTGGAAAGGGAAAATGGAAAGGCAAAGCACCTGCTCCTGTATCACTAGAGGTTAGCTTCGACATTGACGGGATACATGCCACTCACCTCACCACTTCTGAGAGTGAGGGTGAGCACCAGGATCCTCGGACTACTACATTTGAGCCTGAGGATAATGAGTTATTGTCAGCCTAGAGAGTTGACCTATGTTCCAAGAGGCTGAATGATCCATCTAGGATTAGGACTCCCCAAGCCACTGCTTCTCCTCCTGCTCCAGCACAGGCTGTGGGCGTAGCATCACCGATACAGGGTCCTCCTCCCCGATCTATGAACAGACTAAAGACTAAAGGGCTGAGGACCATTATAGAGGAGAAGAGGTTGTCTACTAATGGAGTCATAGACAGATACTCGGAGATCATGAGTTGTTTGAGGTCCCACAAGTTCTAGTTATTCACTAAACCCCGTGGCCCTTATGTTCTAAATTGGGTTCAGGATTCTACACCGCTTACAGAGCCCTCGTGCCACAAGGGAAGAACCAGGCCGCCAAATTCAAGCCAGTAGAATATGTGGTTGTCAAGGGCATTAAAGTAAAGTATGATAGCGATCCGATCAATGAAGCCCTGGAGTGTTAAAAGGAAATTGAGAATGACTGTCAGTGCATGATCAGGACAAAAACGTTGGAGAATATAAAAAGGTGGTTGGCTTCTCTGATATGTGATGGTACTCCCAAGTGGATCGAGGTTGGAGCACCCATTGAAAAGAAGGACATGAATATAGCAGTAAGGTTTTGGTTTTTCTTCATCAGCAGTACTATCATGCAATCTCAAAATGAGTCGATTCTCTGCCACGCAAAAGCAGCCTACCTTGGTTGTATCATTGATGGGACAAGGCTGAACTTGGGAATGATCATTGCACATGAGATGGTCATGAGGGCCAAGCAACGCCAAACCTCACTTTTGTTTTTGGTGTTGATCACTGAGTTGTGCAGACGGGCTCGGGTGCCTCTAGATGAGAAGAAGGATGTGGAAGTGATTCCCACATCTTCTACCGGTATCCGGAGGATTAAGACGGAGTACTTAAAGGATGAAGCCGAGAAGAAGAAGGCAGCCCTGGTGGATATATCGCCGGTTATAGATACTGATGCATTACCTTAAGAGGCACATTTGCCTACTCCAGTCGATGGGCCTTCAGCTATATATCTAACACTGCCCCTTCTGTGATGCCTAGTTCCTCTACAGCTCCCTTCCCTCCTAGGTCTGGTGCCTCTGTTGCTGTTGATTCCCGACCTCCACTCACCCATGTTACATTACTATGGATGGGGCAGCTAGCCCATTCTGCTGATAGGGACGCCTCCAGGCTTAAGGCCACCATTCTTGGCATGATTGACAGGGCCCTTGCTGATGTAGTGACACCCCTATGTACATTTATTGATGCCTTTGCATCACGAATAGCAGTGTGCGAGCAAGGCCAAGGGGCCACTGAGGAGGTGACGGCTATAAAAAACGATATTGCTGAGCTGAGGAAGGACGTCGACTAGTTGAAGTCCAGAGATATGTCCATGATTTTTGACATGGTGGAGACTCCCAACATGACAGCTAATACAGATATGCCTCTAGCTACCATTAGAGATGAGATTCGTGCTGAGGAAGTAGTTGTTGCCGTGTATGAGGCTGAGACTGATGAGGAGCATCTTGGTGTCGATGAGGAAACTTCTTTTGAGCGCCTTACAGCAGTTGAAGAGGCCATGGTAGATTCAGTTGTATAGATCTCATTGGCAGACACACCCATGGCTGAACCTAGTGGAGCGGGTAGTACTGATGTTGCACCGGGCACTGATGCCATGATAGATGGAGCGACTGCGTAAACAAGACTTTTCTTTACCTCCCACTTTGTCACTTTTATGGATTTTTAGTATTTTGTTGCATTTGAGGACAATTTTTTTTTATTTGTGGTGGGGTGAGGTATTTCCATACTACCTCTTCTGCTTATTTTTTCTTGTATATATTTGGGTCTTTCTGTTGTAGGTTGTCTTTTGACACTGTTGTGTGGATGTTTGATGTTGTGGCTCCTTGTTTTAAATGCAAATGGTTTTGACCCTTTCTGGAAAAAAATTCCACCTCTTGTTGTGTTTGATTATGGTTGTTCTTGTGCAAATTTGAGTATCATTTATGATCAATAGCTATGACTTGAATAGTGCTCTTAATCGAACTAAAATGAATGTGCGGCTATGATGAGGCCAAATGAAGTTGCATAGATAATATGTGAACATTTTGCATCTCGTTGTGACTAGCCGTTATTGAATTCAGTCTCTTGTGATGAACATTGCACACTAGCAAAAATATGTACTCTTGTTTGATATTGGTACCAATTCTATGTGTGATGAGTTTACCGTGAACCATGTGTGATGACACCTAGAATTGGCCCCGTTGGTCCGGTTGACTAAGTGATGCAAACTCTTGAAATGATCTTAGGCCAGAATTTGACAATATACCTCTTTTGTGGCCAACCTTGTGAGTGTGTGAACCTTTCTTGAACTCCCTTTTTGAGACTTACCCTTTTCTTGGAAGAAACTTGAGCAAATGAGATCTCTCTTTAACCATTCAGCCATAATCCTCATAACGTGTGGTTTGTTTGAATAGCCAACTTAGGCCAAAAGCCTTAGTTGGGAGTGTGGTGAAAGGAGAAGGTAAATCAAGAAGTGCAAAGAAGTCCCCCTTTGATCCATGTTCCCCGGGCAAGGTCCCTCAAGTACTCCTAAGTTCAACCAAAAGAGGGTGTCTAACCCCAAGTCTCAAGAAGAGGATAGTGAGATTCTATTATCGGGATGTAGTCAGTGTGATAGAATGCATGAGGGTGAATGCTTAGCGGTCTCTAATATTTGTTTTGGTTATGGTGAGTTGGGCCACAAGATAAGGCATTGCCCTACGATTGCTAGAAATGAAGAAGATAGTCATTGGAGGTCCCAGCCCTACCCTTTCTCCGGTCCAATTGGTTTGGGAGGGAAGGCTCCAAAGAAGAGTAAATCTTAAATTCTCCAATCTAGAGAAGATCAAGAGTGATCTCCTCATCTCCCTTCCGGTATGTGTTTTATGCTTTAGTAAATTTTGGATTTCTTGTCTTTGGTGACTTGTTATAATAGACTTTGATGTTTTCTTTAGTATGAATGATGCTTCATTGTTGCCTTATGTTTTGAAAGATATTTAGAACAATTTGTGTAGGATTACTCCCAAGGGGGAAATAGTGTGCCTATCTAGTAAGGTTTTTGGAGTGGTTATGTTAGTTGATGGTAGAACCCGACTTAGTCACAATGAGTTTTCAGGTTTGTTGATAGACTGGTTGAATAGGGTGTTTAAATAATGCCTAAGTAGATTGAGTGAATAAACTCCTCTAAGAAGGGTATAATTGCAATTTACGATGGTTTAGAATCACCTTGTGTGATGAATGTGAAAGCTTAGTGATGACTTACTCCAACCTTAGAATTTAAAGACACGATGATTAAAAAGGGTTTGTATAGGCTAGCTCCCAAGCGGGAGATAATGTGCTTACATAGCAAGGTCGTTGAGTACCCTTGATGTTTATGAGTTAGGTTTGCTTGAAATTTTCATCTTGAGTGGTGTTAGTGAGGTTGCTTGTGAGCTAGTTTCTTAAAGAGAACCTCTCTAAATTAGAAGTATCGATATAAGTCTTAGAGCGGCAAGTTAAGAAATAGAATAACAAGGGAGTTGTTCCATGAAGTTGTAGGAGTGGTATTTTAAGGGTTTAGTTGAGGGTGCTACTTAGGAGGCCTAGGGCCAATGAGAAGTCTGAATATCCTCATCCTTCTTCCTTGTATTCCTCCTATAGCATTTAAGATCTTGAGATTTTTAAGTTCCTCTTGATTTGCTTTTATATGAAGTCATGTGTAAATAATGTGTTTCCATGATTTTCTTCTGTGATGCATGTTCATGAAGATGCTTAGGTCTTGGTATAAATGACTTATATGCATTGGTTTCTTCATGTTGTAGTGCATTTGAGTAGATTTGCATATAGACTTCATGAGATGAATTATGAGCATGCCTTAGTTTTTGGAGTTGGAAGATTCCTCTTTGAATAAATGCCTTTTGACAGTTAATTGCATTTAGTCTCCATGAGTGTATATTGAGCATGTTTTAGTTAGGAGATGTTAGTTCCTCCTTGAGAATGAGTACATAAATAATTTAATGCATTTTGGGTTGATAGATGTAGTCCCTACTCCCTTGCGTTGCATTGAATATGATTAGTTTGGAATTGTAGTTTTCTTCCTTGGTTGTGTGCATTTAGAGGTAGTGCATGCATTATGTACTGTTAGCTTAGAGTGTTGACTTTAAGAAGTGTTTAGAATCGTCATTCGAGGACGAATGATCCCAAGGGGGAGATAATGTAACACCCCGAAAACTAGAAAGTTAAACTAGTGAGTTCGAGAGTCTTTTGTAAGAGTATTGGTGTGTGGTATGAGGGTTAAAAGTTGTAAAAATGATTCCCGTACTTAGAATTGAGGTTTAAGGGTTAGGGCGTCAAGGTACGACCCCCAAAGGACCCGTTGCTAGTCCTCAGGGAGGACCCTTAAGAGAACCCAAAAGCTGTCAAATTTCAGCACCTACGCTTGGCCACCTACTGGCCATAGGTGGACCCACGCCCCGTAGGTGGGGGTCGTGGGTCAAGGCCTGTGTTGCCCTGCAACTTTAAGCCACTGAACACACCCACGAAGGGTGCACTACGCTCCATGACTCCACCTACAATCCGTAAGTGGTGGAGTTGTAGGTCAAGGCAGTTTTGGTTAGTTTAGTTTTAAGTTAGGCGTTTGGGGGTTAAGTTAGTAATTAATTAGGGATTAAGGTAGGTCGGTTAGTTAGTTATTTAACAACCTATAAATACTTAATAGGGCCCTAAACTAAGTCATTAACTCATTCATCTAAGAACCCTAATTACTCTCCAAATAATTCTCTCTCTAGAAGAGAAGAAGAAGAAGAAGAATAAGAGAAGAGAAGAGGTTAGAATTTCCTCCTTTGATGAGAGCTTGATTAGAGATTTGAATTGAGGTATGTTAGATTAATCATCTATGAGTTCTTCCACCCATAGAGCCCCCTAGGTTTCCCTCCAAGTGTGAAGTCAAAAACCCAATCTAGCTAGGGTTTCCTTCTTACATTGTGGTTAGGGTTTAGGTATGATTCCAATCTAGTGGATAATACCTAATTATGATTTTTTTAGCATTGAATTATGATATTATGATGAATTCATGTGATTTCTATGGTAAACCATAGTCTATTTGATGAATGTGATATTTTGTGGGTTTATGCCATTAGTGGTGAAATTGAAGGTTCGTGGGTGATCTTCTTGGATCAATGTCATGTGTAGTAATTGATCAAAGTTAGGATCATATAATCATAAATTGAACTAGACTTTATTGAATTTGAATGATCATGACTTGTAAAGATGAAATTGAACCACTATGAACAATTATGGCTAGAATCACTTAGTAATGAAGGATGTGATTAAAATACATTGAAATCTAGGCATAATAATAAGATTAAGAAATAAAGCTTTAGAGAAAGGCTTGTGATCATAATAGTTAGGGCTTTAAAGTGAAGCTAATATGATTAACTAATGATGCGAAGGCTTTGAGAGTAAAGTATAAATGAGGGTATAAGCTTGATAGATAGAGTTATGGTGGAAGATCTTTACCTACCTAATCTACCTAATAAATGCTTGAATATGTGAAGTGATAGATTCACTTGAGTCATGATGATACCAATGTCTAATGTAGAATTCTAGCTATGCTATGTATGCATGAATATGATATGACATGAAAGGTTCTCTCACATAGAATGATTCTAGGTTGAAAGGTTTGCTCACCTAAAATGAATCTAAGTCTTAAGACTATGAAATGTGATGAGGCTTGTGGTGATTCCCCTAAATGACCTTTGCATGATAGAAATGTGTGGTGAGTTCCCTTACTCCTAATTAGTTAAGTATAGGGAGTGTAAGGTGATTACCCTTTATATATGTGTGACTCCCAAGGCAAGCGGTGATTACCCATTAGCCTTTATGTTGATCATGGAGGCGATTACCTATGATCCTTATGTGATAATGCGGAGATGAATACCTACATTACACATTAAATGAATATGTAGACGAATACATATATCACCTTAAATGAATATGGAGGCGAATACCTATATTCCTCTAATAATGAACATAGAGGTGAATACCTATGATTCATTAATTGTATGAATAGAGTTGAATACCCTTGTCTTTATGATTCCATGATATGTGTGGCTGGAGGCGACTTCCCTTGTCCTTTAAGATGAACTTAACATTTATGCTTTGAGGTGACTCCCACTTGCATTTATGAACTTTAGCATGATTAGTTTGGATAGTAGTTCTAGATAACTCTCCAATACATGCATGACTAAGAGGTAATTACCCTTGTCATTACGATGTTATGAGATGATAAACATGAATGATGAACCTAAAGTGTCTAGCTTAGCATGGGTAGGATTATAGGGTCTTTTTCATGCATGGAACAAGCTTGCCTTAAGCTGACTCATGATATGTTTTCTCTTATATGATGTATGCTTAGATAGGATTGTGCTATAGTTGCCTTTCTTGACATGATATGATTGACTAAGGTGATAGTTCTCTTGTCTATACCAAGTAAGCTAATAGTGAGACCAAAGTAGGGTAAATATGACTATGATGACCTCAAGGTTATGCTCAGTGTGAAAGGTAGTATGGGATGTCTTTCATACATTGCACAAGTGTGCTTTGAGGTTACTTAGGAGTATGGTTCCCTTAAGGAGGAAAAACTTAAGACTTGACAATGTACATAGGCTATGATTAAGAGGATCAAAAAGGGATACTTGGCTTGGGTGGTATTATGGGATGCTATTCATGCTTTGCACTTGTATGCTTTTGAGGTTACTTGAGAATGGTTCTATTATGGTAGAGATGACTAAGAGTCAATTATGCTTATATGATACTTATGTTGAAGACTTGGCTTAATATGATTATGACTTATCTCCTATGCTCATTAACTATTTCTTATGTTGACTTATGATTATATGATGCTTATGTTAGAGATTATGCTATGATTATGTTATTATCTCTTATGCTTATGTCTTATGTTGACTAACCACTTTTAGATGCTCTTATGTTGTTGTGCTAGCTATCATACTTGGTGCATTTTGTACTAACGCATACTTTGCCTACATTCTAATAAAATGTAGGGTTTCGGAGATTGAGTTCCTCTGGAGGATAGGTTATAAAGAGCAAGAAGAGTTGATGATTTTGTGAGTCCTCATAGCTTCGAGGACAAACCCATTATTTCCTTTATGTCTTTATTTCATATTTTTGAGACTATTGTATGGGTTGTGTCCCAAGAGTTTAATCTAAAGTGTATTAGATGGTTTGAGACAAAGTATAGAGAGGCTTCCGCTTAATTTTATGAAACTGACTTCGATTGTAAAAGTTTTAAATTTTCCCATATTTTCTATTATCTTATGTTATGATATGCTAAGGGCTTGTTTGAGACCCATTCGGGGTCAAGTACACCATGTTACGTCTAGGGGGTACCCCTGGGTCGTGACACTTTAAAAGCTAAAATAACTCACTTTTCTCAAAGTACTCAATTTATAATATCTAAAATATACGTAATGAAATAGTAACAGTTTGCAGAACATCTCAAAAGAAATATTGAAAGACTCTCAATATTATCTATCTACGAAGCAATTATTGTTCAAGATGGACGTCAGGAGAGGACTCACCACACCTCAAAATAACTTAACTGGAATTAAAAGTGGAGTCCTCCAAGAGCAAGGAGGTCTCACCAAAAGTTGTCATTGAGTGCAAAGTGATTTCAACGTAGCACATGTTGATGATCATGAACACCTTTATCTGCATAATACTAAGATACATGCCTAATGACATCGAATCATTAAATTTAAAATTATGTAATATTGCTTAGGCAACAATAACTAAACTCAAAAAGCTGAATAATGCTCAACTGAATGTAAAGCATAAATAGAGATAAGATCATTTGAAACCTTACAAGATAAAATATCCTAACTCACTGAACTATATATATAAGTAAAATAAAAAATAATTTTTACTTTATTAGGGAGTTTCTCTAACCGACAACCATCACTATGAGCCTCGTGATGACACAATGTCTCACCCACGCTAACTACCCTATACCTTATTGGGGTATAAAATAAACTCAACTTCATGGATCCACTATAAAGGTCTTCTCAAAGGCAGTGATGAGTCACCCGAAAGTCAGTGTGATCCTAACCCACGCTGGCTATGTGGTTTATTAGGAATGTGAGTTATTTGGACTTTTTCCTATATCAGTGCTCAGTACTATTCCAAAATATTTAACTCGATGCTTAAGTAAATATACTCTCTGAAGGTTGAGATGAGTTCTGAAAAGGGCCTCTTTAAGAGGTAACTGTTGTCTAATAATTTTTTTTGAAAAACTCTTAAATTTTTTGTACTTTTTATGAAAATAGTGCTATTTTTCTCCATGTAAATATTACACATTTGGGAATCATTTAGCTCCCTTAAACTCTACTAAAAAATTATACTTTAAGCTTTACTATTCAACTCAGTTTTAACTTCTAAAGATCAATTTATGGAAAAATGTTTGATCAAAAGATTCTCAATGAAAATTTAGTAAATAGGGTTCATGTGGGAATATAAACATGAACAATAACTCAAAAAACACAATACATAACACATATAAACTTATAATTAGGAAATTCGAACTCAAAATCAATAATATAACTCATCTAATGAATTCTCGAAACTAAGGGTATAACCCTAGAGTAAACTTTTACTACCTAAATTTAGATATAGGCAATGAGAACAAACTCAGTCCATCACTATGATTAGCCTTACACACCTAAAACAACAAAGTCTTTAATGAACTAGAAGAATGCTTGAAAACCCTAGGTCTCCTCCTGGATCCTTCATCTAAGACTTGGAAGAATTAATTAGAATAATAGTGTCACGACCCGAGCCTACACTCTGGACGTAGCCAGCCCTGAAGAACCGTTGATGGTCCCCAAGTGAACCCTCATCCTGGTCGACTAGAAGCGGAAGACTAACTCAAGCATACATATGCATCAAATTGAATGAAACTTTTAAAAAAGTTTACTGAATCTCAATTTTTTGCTTAATATACTGAGTATAAAATATAAGTTTAAATAAAACATCTAAAAATGAAATACTCTCTAAAACTATCTATCTATGAAGCCTCTACTATATATAGACAAGTGTGGGACAAGACTCGCGACTACTCAAAATGTTTTTAATACGAGCAACTCATAAAACTGGAGTCTTCCAAAAGCAAGGAGGTATTACTCAAAAGTTGGCGAGAAGACGAAGTGATCTCAACGGACTCTTATTGAGGATCCTAAGAACCTGTATCTACATCATTTTAAGATACAGGTCAAATTATATCAGTACATTGAATGTACGAGTATGTAATATAGCTGAATAACAAATAACTGAAACAAAAAAAACTCTAATAGATAACAATGTATTCAAGCTGAATGTAAAGAAATAAAGGAGTTAAATCAGTTAAATCTTTACTTTCTCATCTTTGAACTCAATATAATAAGTGATATATAAAAATACACTTTAAATCTATTTGGGAAATTCTCTAACCGACAACCATCACTATAAGCTATGTGATGATACAACGTCTCGCCCACGCTGCCAGAACTGTCCTATACCTTGCCGGGATATCGGACACCTCAACTAAGTAGATCCACTAAGCTCTGCCAGAAGGCACTTAGGATTCATTTAAAAAGTATGATCTTGTTCCCATGTTGGCATACATTGTTTATGAGGAATGTGAGTTGTCTGAACTCATCCTCATATCGGTGCTCAATACTACTCCCTGTAATATATACTTATTCTCAATGTTCAAAAAACATACTCTTCATATGGTTTAAGATAATTGCTCAAACTATCCTCTAAAAAGTGGTAACTACTCTTGAAATATCTTTGAACTTATAACTCATTTAGAAATCAAAGTTTTTCTTTTATCAATGTAAAAACTGATACCTTTGGGAGTACTTAGTTCTCTTATACTCTTACTCAATTCATATTTAAAAACTATTTCTCAAAAATATATCAAAATCATACTGTGATATGATCATTGATGACTCGGGAAGTCATACTGCATAAATATTGATGGCTTAACTACATACCATATTGATTAAACATTGATGGCATAATCGATTGTCATACTAATCATGTTTTAGAAACTCTTTCACAAAACTCCTCTTCACTTCCTCAAAAACTCAGTTTAAAATTCAAGTGTTGGCTTTAAAATATTCTCAAAATTTATAACTCAAAATAGGGTTCATGCAGATATATAGACAGGAACGAATCAACTCAAGGGTCTCAATGAATAACATATAGCAATTCAATAATTAGGAATATAATTTCAAAAAGAATCAGGAACTCAAGAAATCAAAATCAACTTATCTCATGAATACTCAAATCTAGGGATAGAATCCTAGATTACTCGTTTACTGATTCGAAAGTAGATGTAGGGTGTAAGAATGAACTAGTTCAACACTATGATAGCCTTACATACCTAAAAGAAAAAGGTTCTTGAAGAATCTTGAAGAAAAACTTGATTAGAAGCTTTGAAACCCTAGCTTGAAGGAGAACAATCAAGAAAACCTTTTCTGAGATTCTTGAATTAGTTTCTTGAAATCTCTATGTCCAAGAATTATGATTTTTATTAGTGATTCATAATTGTATGGATGAATTTGAGTTGGAAAGAATGAAATTTTTGGAGAAGGACTTACATTGAAGAAGAATCTTGAAAACGATTGAAAGAATCGTGAATGAAGTCTTCTACTTTGATTTTTCCTTAGGGTTTCAGAGAGAAGAGAATGATGGATTAAGAGTGAAAATCTAATTGTTTTGGGTCTCTAATTAGTCAATAAATTTGTTTAGGGTTTTTCTTAGAAGTAAAACGACAAAAAGATCCTATTTTAATGTTTTCTCATTGGCTAATTCATCACTGCACTGTATCTGGTTACTAAAATGGACATAACTTTTTACTCAAAACTCGAATTGTTGTTAAGTTGGTGACGATCAAAAAAAGATTCAAATACCATTAATTTGATAGGTTATGGGCCACGTAACTCTTTATATTCTAAGAGATATGATCATTTGAAGTTGACCGAAAGAGAATCTTACATCAAGACTTAATTGGTAAGGAAACTTTAAACTCTACTTTGTGCTAGGAGTTTCTAGTGACCTTAATTGATATCCAAAATCATTCCCACACTAAAAAATTTACCTTTAGACATATGAGAAATTTAAGAATCACCCGATATGACCCTACAAGTAAATAAAGAGTAGTTCGGGTCTTAACTTAGAAATTATTGGGGTGTTACAAATAGGGTCGATTAATATTATTTAGAACCTTATTTAAGTGTAGAAACGTTAGGATTTTGGCTTAGAAGGGGTGGGAAAAGACTGATCTACCTATCTTAATAAGCTATCAAAAACCTTCCATCTGGCCATCTATGGTTTGTGGTTTAATCTAAGGACTGTAATTCCTATCCGTGGAATTCATATTTAAAGTTTTAAGTCTTAGAAATTCATTCTATGGTACAAACTGCGGCCCGTAGATGGGTCCGTAAGAATCGGATCCAAAAATTTACCTTCCTGTACTTTATCCATGAGTGAACAATACGGGTCGTATCTCTTTTTATGACTCGTAAAAGTGATTCATAGGCCAATGACTCTGAAAACTCTACTGTGGTAGTCTCTATTAAAACAATTATAATGTTTTACTCCGAACTAAAGATGAGGCAAACTTGGTGGAGTTGAAAAGGGGACTCATTGACCTTCAATTTGATAGGTCATGGGATACTTAATTAATTATCTGCTTAGATATATGATCATTTGAAGTTGACCTAAGTAGAATCTTATATCAAAACTTAATCGCTAAGAAATCTTTAAACTAAACTTTGTGCTATAGGATTATAGTGACTTTAATTCATATAAAAATTCATTCCCACACTAAATAATTGTCCTTAACACCTAATAACAATTTGAAAATCACCCGATATATACGACCTTATACACTAATAATGAATGGTTTTGGCCTTAGCTTTGAAATTTTTGGGATGTTACAATATCTCCCCATTGAAATAATTTGTCCTTGGATGATGGCTGGAATGAGCATGGAAGGGCTAGGGAAAGGTTTGACAGCCCAATTTAATATAAAATACACATAAAAACTCATGAACTCAAACACTAAAGGAGGGACTAAATTGAATGAGTGTTTTTCGAAGAGTTAATACCTTGTATTGGAACTAAATCGAAGGAAAAGAGATGAGGGTATCTGATTTTCATATCCTCTTCGGCTTCTGATATAGCCTCCTCAACAAACTAATTCCTCCACAACACTTTGCCTGATGCCATCTCTTTGATTCTAAACTTGCGAGTCTGATGATCAAGGATCAGGACAAGAACTTTATCGTAGGAATAACCGTCTTTCTCACTAATACTTTCTATAGGCACAACAAGAGAAGGATCACTCAAGCATTTCTTTAGCATGAAGATATGGAATCTCGGATGGACAACCGCTAACTCTAGTGGTAGCTCCAATTCATAAGCTATATTACCAATCATATTTGACATCATGCGAGGGCAAATATATCGGATACTGAGCTTCCTTTCTTAAGAAACCTCATAACACCTTTCATGGGTGAAACCTTCAAATAGACATAATTTTTTACCTTAAACATCAAATCCCTCCTTCTAACATAAATATAGAATTTCTGACGACTTTGCGCTATTTTTAACCTTCCTTGAATAGTCTTCACCTTCTCCATGGTTTCATGAAACAAGTTTTTCCCTATCAAATCAGCTTCACCAACCTCAAACCAACAAATATGAAATGCGTCTTTGCGCATAAATAGCCTTAAAATGAGCCATATGGATATTAGAGTAATAAACCTTATTGTAAGAAAACTCTATGACAGACAAGTGATCATACAAATTACCTTTGAAATCCATGATGCATGCTCTCCACATATTCTTTTAGGTGTGAATTGTGTGCTCTGCTTGAGCATCCATCTTATGATGAAAAGTTGTACTAAGGTTTACCTTCAAACCCAAATCTTTCTGACATGATTTTTATAACTGAGAGGTGAATTACTCACCCTTATCTTTAATGATGAAAAAAGGGACTCCATGAAGCTGGACTATCTCACGGATGTATAAATTGGCATAATATTTTATTGAATTTGTAGTCTTTACCAGTAAGAAATATGTCGATTTAGTCATCTAATCTACAATCATCCAAATCAAATCTTGTTGCATGCAAGAACACGATAAGACAATAATGAAGTTCATATTAATCATCTCCCACTTCTATTTCGGAAGAGCTATGTTATGAGCCACACCACATGGCCTTTGGTCTTCAACCTTGACTTGCTGTCAATTTGGGCACTTAGAAAAAAAATATGCAATACACATCTTCATACCATTCAACCAATAGACTTCTCTCAAGTCATGATACATCTTTGTGGAACCTAGATGAATCAAATATCTGGAACTATGAGTTTCTTCCATGATCTTCTCATGGAGTTCATCCACTCTTGGAACACACAATATACATTGATACCTCCATACCCCATTTCCCCCTTGTTCAAAATTCATCACCTTCTCCTTATGAACATTTTCCTTTTGCTCAAGTAAGATGAGTTCGTTGTCTTACTTTTTCCTTCACTTCTACCACTAATGATGATTCAGCCCATTCATCATAACAACTCTTCTTTTGTTAGAATCTAAAAAATGATATCCAATATGTGCAAGTCTGTGAACTTCCTTAGCCAACTATTTCTTTTCTTCCTTGACATGAACAGTACTCCCCATCGACAACCTGATCAAGGCATCAGTAACAACATTAGCCTTACCTGGTTGATAGATGATACGCATGTTGTAATCCTCGAGTAACTCTAAGCACCTCTTTTCTTTGATATTAAGATATTTTTGACTGAAAACATACTGGGAGACTTTTATGGCCGATGAACACATCAATATGAACACCATAGAGATAGTGATGGCATATATTGAGAGCAAAAACTATTATTGTCAACTCAAGATCGTGAGCCAGGTAGTTCCTCTCATGAATCTAAAGATGTTTGGAGGCATAGGATATAACCTTACAATTATGCATCAATACATAACCAAGCCCAACTCTTGACGCATTACAATAGATGATTACCCTATGGTAGGGTCATCATTTGAGAAGTAGTTAACCTACTTTTCAATTCTCAAAAGTTTTTCTCATAAGCTTCAAACCATTGAAACTTAGTTGTCTTCCGAGTAAACTAAGTAAAGGGGGATGAAATAAATGAAAACCCCTTGATGAACCTTCTGTAGTAATCAACCAACCCCAAGAAACTTCTTATATCAATTAGGGATGTGGGTTTGGGACAATCTTGCACTTTCTCAATCTTCTGAGAATCGACTTGAATTCCTTCGGTAGACACGATATGGCCTAAGAAGGTCACAGATTCAACCCTGAACTCATACTTAGAAAATAGTGCATATAACTCCCGATTTTTTAGAATATGGAGGACTCCTGTCTAAAGAAGCACAAGCAGACAGGAGGAGCCTCAGGGAAGTTTCACAACTTTCTTAATAAATATCCATTTTTTTTGTGTAACCTATTGTTATTATAAAAAAAAATGAGGAGATTGTTAGCCTCCTAAGTATTAATGTATTTTGATAAATAACAATAAGTCTACTCTAACATACATGATCAGATGAAGACTCGTGAAAAATACAATAAAACCACGTTTCATAATCCAGGCTTATAGTAAACAATAAGGGTCAAATCAGGCTCCACAATCCAGGCTGGCCAAGATTATAGTGATTGACAAATCCCGAGGAATCAAGGAAGACAGCCATACCAGATCTTCACGCTCCCGCAAATTGGCAAATCTCCAGTAATCAAGGAAGACAGCAAATCCAACCATGAAGGCAAGTCTCCAGTAAACAAGGAAGACAACAAATCCAACTATGAAGACGCATCACCAGAAGAAGGAAAGATATCATGAACCTATCTGATATGAACATGATCACAATCCTATCCTAATCAGACTCAATCAAGGAATCCCTACAAATCCTTGATTGAATGAAAATCCCTTGGGTTTTTCCTGAAGAAAAGCAAGAAGCCTCACCTATTTAAACCGACCTCATTATCATAGAAACTCATGCACTTCACTTGAACTTGTACTTTCGTCTTCTATTATCTTTCATAAAAGCATTGTATTCTCTTGAGTGTACAAGTGAAAAAAGAAAAGAAAAAGAAGAAACATAGGTGAGGTTGATTTGTATATCAGACAGGATTTACAGTTGAAATACCTTGTTCCATCCAACACTTCTTCAAAGCTCTTAAGGAAACCCTTGAAACCCAATAGGACTGGAAGTAGGCACCACATCGGTGTTTTGAACCAATATAAAACTCTATGTGTTCTTTACTTACTTCATCTATTATTCATATATATTTGTCTTACTAACTTGCAGGTAAAGTTGACTAACCAGGACAGGAAGTCGACTGAACGAATTTTAATTCACCCCCCCCCCCTCCCCTCTTGACTTTCAAACTTAAGGTACACTCTTCAACTGAATGTCAATGTACTACAAATTCATTCTTCAAACTGGAAAAAAGAGATTTTAATGGTGTTTTTGGTATCATTTTTTGGAAAATATTTTTCCATGTTTGGATGGTCACAATTTTTTAGAGAACATTGTCTTGAGGGAAACAACTTCTTTAAAAGTTAGGAAAATGACTTTCCTAATGGATGCAGGAAAAACAAGTTCCTTGCAAGTTAGAAGATAACATCCCTAAGGGAAGTGAGGAAAATAAGTTTTATAAGTGGCATTACAATTTTATTATCTCCTATGTACCCATCCAATGCCAAAACCATTGACCATTCCACACCTCACCACCACTTGACCGCACCTTACCCTCCGTTACCCCAGAACGCCTGAACCTCCACTCCCATCTCATCCTAACCAATTTATATTGTTAGATTACATATAAATTCTCTTGAGATTATTTTTTTCACACACTAGGAAATAAGTAAGATATCCACTAATTTTTTTAAAAAAAAACTCTAGAAAATTGAATGAGTAAAACCAGTCATATAAATATGGACGAATGTTATAGTGACACATCAAATAAGTATCCCTTTATGAATTGGTAGTCAAGGCCTCTGAGGAGCGAACCTAGGAATACATTTCAACTCGGATGGATCCTGGAATCAACATCACCGGTACTAGTGCATCACTAATGCAACTTGCCTAGTTCCTGGAAGGAATACCGAGACACATATATACTAACAATTGATATGCCCAAATTACACCTCCGTAAAGAAGTATAATGTGGTCGTTGTCAAAAGGGGAAAAGTTTGGGAGAATCGGGAATCTTTTCAGTATCAATTTGTAACTTGTAACTTTCAACAATATCACTTAAACAAAGAATTTGTAGATAGGAAAAAATCATGATTGTGTTCACCAGGACTGTTTGCCTTAATTCAGATTAATACAGAATTTCACTTTGTACTGCTAGTATACCAATTTATCAAACTCATGCTACATTTAAAATTTCTCAACTAAATTAAATACATGTCACATTAATTCTCTCAAACTAAAATTATTTATCTCAATTCAATGACATTTACTCAATGTTAGTTAATTTTACTGCAACATCAATCATTAGACGAGTTCTAACTCTTGAGTTTTCGTTATTAACTCTTTTCCCGGGTTTTACACTTTTTTACTTAAGTAAGTCAAACATAGGGAAGGTTCTAATGCTTGCAACCATTAGAAATCTATTAGTATGAAAGAGTTTATAAGGTATACAATCACAATTTAGGTCAAATCATCATGAATTACATTATCCTTGGTGGTAGGGTCTATCCATTCATGATAATTGAAATAAAGAATGTAATTGCATTCATTAAAATAAGAATTCACTTGCAAAATTTAAGCAACCACACAAACTTTGATTTCAAAAAACCAACTCATGATGAAAACTCGTTCAAGTGTATTTTGTTCCATAAAAACAAACTCTAGATAAACCTAAAAGATAATATTTATAGTCCCAAGAAATTTGAAGTTTTAAATAAGGGAGGGCAAAATTTGAAGTTTTAAATAAGGAAGTTTGCCCTCTGAAGTTCATCTGATGCCTCGGGTAATGGCCTGTCACAAATGTGACGGTCCATTGTTAGTGCTGTCGTGACTCATCAGTAGGAACTTGAAACAACATTAATTAGTGACAATGTGCCTAACAGTCCATCTCATGTTGGACGGTCCGTCAAGTGGACCATCATAATCACTCTCATCTAGTCTGTTAGCCTCCAATATTGGGGCTAATGGCCAGTCAGGAATGTTACAGCCCATCAATTCTATCATTAGGGTTCACTTTTTGGCGGCACTTAACTCAATTATTGCTTCCTTTCTCATTTTTGTGTGATTTTCTATTTAACACATCAGACAAACTATTAAAAGATACTGTCATTGCTTAAGAACTAGCATTTATTCATTGTTGGAAAACATCAAATGTGTCGTCTAAAGCGGCATCTAACCACCCTCAACTTAGAACATTTGTTTGTCCTCAAGCAACACCTAACATTGTATTTACACACCTATGAACTATAAACACTCATAGCAATTACATAATAGTATTCCCACAAGGTCTGCATATGTTTATCAATTACGAGATCAACAAAAGAGGATCTAAAAATAACATCTAGATATTAACAAGCAACGTAACATTCATTATTAGCAAATTCACCCATCAGTCAAATATTAATGGTGCAATCCTAATGTCCTTTTCACAAAGAAGTTCCTATCACTCATACACAATCACTCTCATAATGAAATTCAAACTATGCATATACAACTCATATGCTTGCCCTTATTAATTCAACACCAACTTCACAAATAATAAGACTAGGATCACTATAGGACTTTATTTCCTTATAAAGTACTCTTGGGGTAAAGGTAGGATACGTTTGAGAGTAATGACTACGCCCTCACAGTAGCACCCTCAACTTAGCATTTTGCCTAAGCTGAGGTACACCTGTCCAAGGAGGGACCATGGTCTAAGAATCAGCTTCAACATAAACGGGAAAGATAAACAAGTAAACAACAAACATGTTTTCATTTAGGCTCAAAATTAGGGATCAAAATATTACTTCATCATTTGGTTTTACATATAGGTTTAATGGGCTAAATTCACAAACGATCAATGATCCTTTTCTACTCCATGTTTTTTTATCAGTGCAAAATAAATCAGGCATGTTCTAGATGCATATTCAAGGCAACAATAATACAAAACACTCACATAAACACATCGCATCATACATACTATCAACTTACGAATGTCAAGTTTCATACACATAGCTTAAGCATTGTTGTTTCATTCATAATCATCAGATATCACAAAAAGATCCTCAATAGTCAATATAACCAATAATACACTTCATGCCATACACTTTTATTATTAACTATTGCAAACATTTTTAGTACACATTTCTTTTTATAGACACAACTCAATGCAACAAATGTGTTTACTAAATGACACTCTTTGATATGCCGGTTCTACTTGATAGCACCTAAGGTAAAAGAAACACTACAACAAAAACTTCTATGTGGTGTGACAGACTCATAGGTGCACCCATCCCCTCTAAAAAGATATGCATTATCCCTAATTCATCTATTTCTCATGCATGTCAGCCCTCTTAACAAATCTGATAAAATTTGCCAATGTTAAAGAGTATAGTGATGGTCGCGGTAGAGATGAAGTAGTGTCGATAGTGTCACCTTGTATACCTTGAACCTCTTTTGCAGACTGTGTCTGATTCGATGTGGCTACCTATGGACATCATGGGATGCTCTCCTATCTCAGCCCCAGTCTAAGAAATTATTCCATGTACATGTTTCACCGGTTTGTGCACTCGCATCTCAAGTCGTGACTTATCTCTTATCTTCTAGATATTAAATATTTGATAGCCACTGTCTCGACATCAGTACCTACTATAATGGGTACCTCGGCCTTTCTGCATAGGTGTCATGACCCGAGAGAACCTCCTAGTCGAAACAAGGCGTACTTGACCCCAAAGGGGTCTTATACAAGCCCTTAGCTTTCATCATCGCATAAAGACATAGAAAAATACGGAAAAATTAAAAACTTTTACAATAGAAGTCAACTTCTTTCATATAAGAAAATAGGAACTAGACTTGTCTCAATCACCATCTAGTTATACGATTACAAAAAGGGTCAATCCCTTTACATCAATAAGTCTCCAAAAATAGGAAATACAACATAGTTTAGAACATAGGAAGTAAACTAGTGACTAGAATCAATAGCAACTTATCCTCGAACTTGAGGACTCACCAAGCCTAGGGAATAGTTGACCCAAGCTTCACCTTCAAGGAAGTAGTAAGTATCAATGACCGGAACCTACACTCATAGTAAAGTAGAAAATATGGGTTAGCACAATTAATTGTACTAAGTATGGATGCCATGCACAAAATCCTTAAAACATGCATAAAAGGGACATTTAGTCAAAAACATGCCTTTATCAAGTTTAGAAACCATTATGCACATTTATGAAGAAACATAAACCAAACCAACACATAACCAACCCAAATCCACACTTGTGCAATGCAAAGGTAAAGTCCTATAACCCTACCAAATGCTAAGTATCACATTTAGGTCACCAACAACATACATATCTTACCATAGTCATAGTCAACATACGTAAGAATGAAGACATTCATATTACATAACATTCATATATACCCTTTTCATACATAGTTCATAAGTCATCATAACATCATACCATAAGAGAACCTAACCACAACCCTTCATAGAGTCTACTTGTGCAATGTATAAATGAAGTCCCATATCCCCACTCCCACTAAGTAGTACCCCTTAAGAAGTCCTAGTTAGAGTCCATGTTCTTACCACAGTTCATATTCAAATTATTTAGGGAAGACTTGCAATAACCGACATAGACCATGTGAGCTACATGGAATCCGGTATTCTACCCCCACACCGAAAAGAGGTGTTCTACTTGCCTAAGGTAGAACTAACATAATAGCTTCTAAGTGGATCCACTAGCTAAGACCTATGTGGGCACATAGTTATGGGACAAAGAGATTGCTACTAGAAACCCGGACTTGCTAAACGTAGAAGGTTTCCATCTCATGAGATATCATACATTGGGAGGCCAGACTTGCTAACCGTATAATCCCCTTGGTGGTACGCATTATTCCCTTTTAGAGTCATAATTAGCCTTTACTTAAGTTCATAACAACATTCATTAGGCACTCACGCCAACATATCATCATAATAGCTCATAGGTTCCATAGGTTATAATGCTCCTTTCACTTTAGAAACACTAGCATGTGAATAAACCTTTCACATTATCATCGTATTGTGATCATGAGGATGTCCTTTCAATCACACAACAAACTTACCATAATCATACATACATACATGATAAAGTGTATAGGGTATAGGGTAAGAGGATCTTGTCATCAACACCACAACAACACAATAGATATAGAATCATTACTATCTAAGTAATTCGAGTTCTCATACACAATTCCCATAAAGAGACATAACATTCATACCTTTTCCCTTCAAGGGCCTTGAAATCAAAATCAACCCAACTATATATAATTACTACATAATATAGAAGGAATTTAAGATTCAATAGCTTAATCAGCATAAACATATTCAATTGACACATTCACAATATCATCCAACCCACAATATCAAATCAAGATCTATCAACATGGGGAACACATGGGTCTATGGGGAATTCTCATTATAAACATCAATTATCCATCAATATGTATTCATAATTCGTCATAAACAACCATAAAAAATCATAATTAAGAAATTAAAATATTTTGGAAAGAAGACCCATGTTATAGAATGAAAACCCTAGAAATTGGGGGAAATTTAATATCTTGAAAACATATTTGAAGGGGCTCCTTGGGTGATTGCTACCCAAGGATGAAAAACAACTATACCGCAACTATGAAACTCCAAGAAATTTGGGGAAGAACCTTGAAACCCTAGCTCTACTGTCTTCTTCTTCTTCTTCTTGAGTCTAGAGAGAGAATTTTAGAGAGAAGTGGGAGGTTTTTTTTATTTCAATTGGGTATTTGTGAAAAATTACTAAGACTTGGGAAATTAGACTTAAAACCAATATATAGTTTACCCCTAAAGTACCCAAAACACCCCCCCCCCCACTAAAATTGGACTAAAAAGGAAATGACCTAAAAGTCCCTTATTTGAGTGAACCCGTCCAGGTTCATGAGCCACATTTCACGAGCCGTCTAGGGGACCACGGCCCGTGGTAGTGCCTATAGTACCTTAGGAAGTATCTCCCATAGGTGTGACAACAACCCACGAGGCCAAGGCATGGCCACAAGACCTCCCACGATCTGTGGTCATGACCACGAGTCGTGGTAGAGGTCATGGTCTTGAGGCAATGGCAAGGCCCTCCATGTCTTGCCTCCACATGCCAAGGCATGTTCACGAGCTACCCTCCCACTCATCAAGTGAACCACGGCTCGTTATGGTGTCCGTGGTGCCTTAGGCAGTAGCTCCTATAAAATGTTCCAACTCCTTAAAAACCAAGGGAGTCTCAAGCCCACCTTCATGAGTCGTGAAGTGGACCACGACTCATGGTCCCTCTCGTGGAGGTTGGGGTAGTGTCTAGGACACTTGGAGGCTCTCCTCCCTTGGCCAAGGTAACTCCACGAAACCTCCCACTGCCCGTGGTCATGACCACGAGTCGTGGTGGTGGCTGTGGAGTTTGAGGCAGTAGCTCCAAGTTTGTTTGGCCTTGGCCTTGGCACTTCTCCCTTAGGCCTTGACTCCTAAACCCCCATATCATACTTAGATGGTCTTCTAACTTAGGGCAAATTATTTTATAGCTTTTGACCTTACGTTTAGGCTCTAGTTCAACCTACGAATTTTTTGGGTTGTTACAATAGCCCCCCCCCCCTTAGGAGCATTCGTCCTCGAATGACACTCTAAACACATCTAAGGGAACAAAGACTCGAGACTAGCAGCCCATCATGCATGACATATACTTCCAATGCACAAATCATAGGAGGAAACATCAACTCGACGTCATACGCTTAACGCAACACAAAAAAAACTGGGAACTACATCCACAATCTCGTTATGCACCAAAATTACCATTTCATACAAGCATGGGAGGAACTACCTTCTCCAACACAAGCAAGACCAAAACAACAATATTAAGCCACAAGCTATCTCATCACAACATAACTAAACATGTTCATCAACTCATTTCTTGAAATCACATATGCCAACATCATAACCAAATTCAATTCAACATGAGAAACATATAATTCATGAAAGCTCAATTGATACAAAACATGAATTTCATCTAGAACATGTCAAATACAAGGATGTCATGCAACCTCAAAAACTACACATGACTCCCAAAAGTACAAAAAAAAATCATGAGGAAATTTCTTACCTCAAGTTTGGATAGGAGTAGAAGCAAAAAGATGAGGGTATCGGGACATCGTATCAGCGTACTTGACCCCGAAGAGATCTTATACAAGCCCTTAGCTTTCATCATTGCATAAAGACATAGAAAAATACGGAAAAATTAAAAACTTTCACAATAGAAGTCAACTTCTTCCATATAAGAAAATAGGAACTAGACTTGTCTCAATCACCATTTAGTCATAAGAGTACAAATAGTGTCAATCCCTTTACATCAACAAATCTCCTAAAAAAGGAAATACAACATAGTCTAGAACATAGGAAGTAAAGTAGTGACTAGAATCAATAGCAACTTGTCCTTGAACTTAAGGACTCACCAAGCCTAGGGAATAGTCGACCCAAGCTTCACCTTCAAGGAAGCAGTAAGTATCAATGACCGGACCCTACACTCAAAGTAAAGTAGAAAATATGGGTTAGCGTAATTAATTGTACAAAGTATGGATGCCATGCACAAAATCCTTAAAACATGCATAAAGTCGAAAACATGCCTTTATCAAGTTTAGAAACCATTATGCACATTTATGAAGAAAGATAAATCAAACCAACACATAACCAACCCAAAGCCACACTTGTGCAATGCAAAGGTAAAGTCCCATAACCCTACCAAATGCTAAGTATCACAATTAGGTCACCAACAATATACATATCTAACCATAGTCATAGTCAACATACATAAGAGTGAAGACATTCATATTCCATAACATTCATATATACCCTTTTCATACATAATTCATAAGTCATCATAACATCATACCATAAGAGAACCTAACCACAACCCCTCTTACAGTCTAGTTGTGCAATGTATAAGTGAAGTCCCATACCCCCCACTCACACTAAGTAGTACCCCTTAAGAAGTCCTAGTTAGAGTCCATGTACTTACCATAGTTCATATTCATATTATTTAGGGAAGACCTGTAATAACCGACATAGACCATGTGAGCTACATGGAATCCGGTGTTCTACACCCACATTGAAAAGAGGTGTTCTACTTGCCTAAGGTAGAACTAACATAATAGCTTCTAAGTGGATCCACTAGCTAGGACCTATGTGGGAGGTTTTTGTTTTCAATTGGGTGTTTGTGAAAAATTACTACGACTTGTGAAATTAGACTTAAAACCAATATATATTTTACCCCTAAAGTACCCAAAATGCCCCCCACTTAAATTGGACTAAAAAGGAAATGACCTAAAAGTCCCTCATTTAAGTGAACCCGTTAAGGTTCACGAGCCATCTGGGGGACCAAGGCCCGTGGTGGTGCCCGTGGTCCCTTAGGCATTAGCTCCCATAGGTGTGACAAAACCCCACGAGGCCAAGGCATGGCCATAGGACCTCCCACAATCTGTGGTCATGACCACGAGTCGTGGTGGAGGTCGTGCTCTTGAGGCCATTGCAAGGCCCTCCATGCCTTGCCTCCACATGACAAGGCATGTTCACGAGCCACCCTCCCCCTCATCAAGTGCACTACGGCCTGTTATGGTGTCTGTGGTGCCTTGGGCAGTAACTCGTCTAAAATGTTCCAACTTCTTAAAAACCAAGGGAGTCTCACGCCCACCTTCACGAGTCATGAAGTGGACCACTACTTGTGGTCCTTCTCGTGGAGGTTGGGGCACTTTCTAGGAAACTTGGAGGCTCCCCTCCCTTTGCCAAGGCAACTCCACGAAGCCTCCCACTGGCCATGGTCATGACCACGAGCCATGGTGGTGGCTGTGGAGTTTGAGGCAGCAGCTCCAATTTTGGGGCAGCCTTAGCCTTTGGCCTTGGCTTTCCCCTTTTTGCTTGGTAGTTCTCCCTTAGGCCTTGACTCCTAAACCACCATATAATATTTAGATGGTCTACTAACTTAGGGGAAATTATTTTATAGCTTATGACCTTACGTTTAGGCTCTAGTTCAACCTATGAATTTTCCGGGTTGTTACAATAGGCTAGTCACCAATCAATAAAAGGGTAATGATGTGCCGGATTTTGAATCCTACACTCCGCAGTAACTCTTCCAAATCTATTGAGAAACAAGACTACAAACTAACCACCACTACTTCTTTGTTCTCTACAAATGTGTTGCCACCACCGGTGCGGAGCAATCAAAATCTCACAATGTCGCACCAAAATTTCATGGGGAATGTTAGAAATGCTTTTTGAGTCCTCTCTTTGGTATTATACAACCATGAAGGTTGACCCTCTGTCAGATCTTGCGCAAACCATTGTCGCTGCTGAAATCTGTCTTGCATCCTATAGTCAAACTCGGCCATTTGTTATAGTCTCACATATTCTGGTCCGAATAAAGAACCTATATTGTAGCGGGTGTAAGATCCATTTAAGATTGTACCCTTTGAATCGCTTCTCAATGTTAGGATATTCTAGCAAGTCGGATGCTACGATCCTCACCTCTTCATCTATGTTCCTTTTTAGAATATTCTAGACTATATTAGTCTATACTGATAGTATTCTACTGAGCCTTCGAGTGACCACCGCATCTAAATTTGGGTGATTTGGTTTTAATTGTGTCACCCCAGATTGGTTTCGGCAAATCAATTTTTGTCGAATTTGCTAGTTTTAGTCGTTCTTCTACAAAATCAGAGGAGGACATATCAAAGCTAGAATTATTATTTGATTCACCTCCCTCTTCAGACTGTGAAGATTCATAGTGTTGCCATACCGGGACTCTAGTTTGATATGCCGGAGTAATGGTCCTAGGTGTAACTACCTAGACATCCTCATCTGAGCTAGTGGATCTATCTTACAATTGTCACTTTGACCTCTTAGCTTGGGAGGCATTGGTACTTATTGAGAACAAATATTCGTTCACACGATCACAGTAAAGTACAGTAAAATTATGAAAATTTTAACTCACAAGCACCAGTAATAAAGCTATATGATGGAGCATCACAAGTGTGATTGACCATCGGGTTGACCATTATTAGGGCATGAGTCAAGAGGTTGACAAGTGACGGTAGGTCTGACGAGCCGTCAGAGGTCCGAAGGATCATTAGTCCCACTGTCACTGCCTCTTAGTGACTATTTTATTTTTCCAATTTTGATGGTTTTTCTGACAATTTGTCAGAAGTGTGATGGTCCATCGGACAAACCTTCAGTCTATTATGACTAACTATGCTGAAATTGGATTACTAACTGTGACTTTGACGATCTGTCATAAGTGTGACAGGTCGTCAAAGGCAACTTCACAAGCCAATTTCGGCCTATTTCTCAACTATTTGTTGACGTGTTGCTATGTTATTAAAGTTACGTACTCACACAATTCGTAAATATCATAACATAGAAAAATATCAGTGCCTTTCAAGCATATAGAGGGTTACTCATAATTTTCCCTTGCAATTCATTCGCAACATAACGCGTACTCAAACATCACATGTGTATTACAACAACACAAGTACAAAAGTGAAAAGTTTCCTTAAGAACGTTGTCACTCAATCTATCATTGGGAACCGTCACTTGATAGTACAAACTCAATATATCATTGGGAACCGTCATCAAGGTACATAGACTTCATTACCTTTACCTCCTCTGGCACTCCAATGTACTGCATAACCCGCTAACCATTCATCTAGAAGCGCTCGCCTTTTTAATTTTCCAACTCTAGAGCCCAGGATTGAAAAACCTAGGTCACTCCAAATGGACTAGACCATTTAAACCTCTATTTACATGGAAACAATTTGAGTCTTGAGTTGAACAAGACCACCAAGTCCCTAGGACTGAATTTCCTTTTCTTGATCTGTCGTTCTTGGTATGATTTCATCGTCTCTTTGTAAAAAGCATATCTCTCATATGCCCTTAACCGGAACTCATCCATCACACTAATTTGATCTAGCCTCAGATTTGCAGCCTCACTCCAACTCAGATTCATCTTATTCAATGCCCATAATGCCTTATGCTCCGGTTCCATAGGCAAAGGACGTGCCTTTCCAAACACTACTTGGTATGGTGACATATCAATTGGTGTCTTAAAAGCTGTCAGGTATGCTCATAGCTCATCATCAAACTTCCTGGCCTAGTCATTCCTATTATCATTTAGAATCTTTACTAGTACTTCCTTTATCTTCCTATTAGACACTTCAACTTTCCCACTAGACTACGATGGTATGGGGTAGACACAATATGTTGCTTTACTCCTTATTTTTAAATCAAGGTCTTGAAGACCTTATTGCAAAAATGTTACCCTATAATTGATAATTTCTCTAGGTGTGTCAAATCTAGAAAAAAAATTCCTCTTTAAGAACCAACAACACTTTTCCCATTATTGTCTGCCAATTCCACAACTTCCACCTATTTTGAGACATAACCAACTGCCACTAGAATGTATTTTTGCCTATAGGAACTCACAAACATTCCCAAAAAGTTAATGCCCCAAACGTCAAACAATTCCACCTCCAAGATTGGAGCAATAAGGAACTTTTGTTTGATTGATGTCGCTCTCTATCTTTTGCATTTATCGTACCCTTTCACCAAATCAAATGTATCTTGGTAAATGATTGGCCGATAGTAGCCATACTAGAGCACTTTATATGTGGTGAGAGCCCCACCATGTGGCCCTCCTACATAGGAAGAGTGTCAAGCTTCTAATATACTCAACATTTTAGCTTCAGGCACATATTTCCTGATCAAATTATCAGCACACGTAAGGTTCATTACAAAAGTGCTAGAAAGACATAAGATATTCTGAAAATAGTTTTTTCTATTCATTCATGATACAGTAGAAAGTAAATATTTATAGCTATACAATTGTAGGATTAGAGTTCTTTTCTAGGACTAGGAAGGAGTATATATGACTATAACTGTATATTCTGTAAATCAATCATATTCTAAGAAAGAATATATTTTCTAATTACTATACAATTATAGCTTTTCCTAACACCCCCTCCCCCTCCTGAAATTGGTACCAGTGATCACAAAGTAGCAATTTAGAGATAAGATACTCATGTCGTGCTCGTGTTATTGCCTTTGTAAACAAATCAGCAAGTTGATCATGAGAAGGAATGAGTTGTAGAGTGATGAGATGATCAATAACCGATTCTCGAATGTAATGGTAGTCCACTTCTATATGCTTTGTGTTTTCGTGTTGCACATGTTTGTGGCTATTTTAATCGCACTAGTGTTATCAACATGTAGCACTGTAAGAGATATAATAACGACACCGAGCTCAGATAATAGCCGTCGTGGCCAAACTATTTGTGAACTTGTTGCCGACACAACGTGATACTCAGCCTCTGTAGATGATTTAGATGTGTGTGATTGTTTCTTACATTTGCAAGATATCAAGGATGTGCCAAGAAACATGCACCAACCAGTAACAGAACGATGAGAATCCGGACAACCATCCCAATCTGCATCAGTATATCCTTGAAGATGATGAGAAGAATCAGAATAGAAAAGAACATCTTGACTCATAGAACCACGAACAAACCAAATCACATGAAGTAATGTAGTGTGATGTATACGGTAAGGATTAGCCACAAACTCACTTAGAACTTTTACTGCATATGAGATTTATGTCCTTGTCATAGTGAGATAAACTAATGACCCACCAACTGCCGATACAATGTTGGATCATTGAATTGTTCTCCATCAACCTCCTTCTACTTCGTATTAATCTCCATTGGGGTGTACACAACATTATCATCCGTAAGACCACCCCTTGAAACAAGATCACGAACATAGGTTTGTTGTGTAAGCCTGATCCCAGTAGGTAAATATAGAACTTCAAGTCCAACAAAGTATGTCAGTCGTCCCAAGTCCATCATCTTAAATGAGGTATGCAAGAATTATTTCGATTTAGTAATATTCTCTGGATCAATTTCTATGATAATGATATCATCAACATAGATGAGAAGTATTGTGATACCTACTGGAGAAGTACGAAGAAACAAAGAATGATCTGAAGAACTTTGAGATAAATCCGTAGTTTGAATCGTGGATCGAAATTTCTCAAACCAATCTCAGGGAGCCTGTTTTAAGACATGAAGAGATTTTCGAAGATAACAAACTGCATTTGGTCTTGGCAGAACACACCCAGGTGGTGGTTTCATAAACACCACTTCTTCCAGGTCACCATAAAGAAATGTGTTTTTCACATCCATCTTATGTAAGGTATAGCCCTTTATTGAAGCCACAACCAATAATTTTTGTACCATTTTCATCTTAGCAACAGGTGCAAAAGTTTCCTCATAATCCACCCCATACACCTTTTTGTACCCTTGAGCAACTAATCGAGCTTTGTAGCGATCAATTGTATCATGTGTCGTAATTTTAATGGAATACACCCACTTACTTCCAATGAGAACTCTAGTTATTAGTTTATCAACAAATTACCAAGTAGAATTTTCATTCAATGCACGAAGCTCTTCCGACATTGCCTCTTTCAAACAAGTTTGTGTAGAAGCCTGAGAATAAGATGTAGGTACATCAACAGAATGAAATGTGGTGTGCATGGCATAAGACTTACCGAATTTTCCTTGAGAATAATCGAGTCGTTCAGGAGCATGACGATCTATCCGACTAGTTCGGCATGGGGAAGTAAGTGGATGAGATGATTCCTCTTCTAAAGATGAGGATGAGTATGTAGAGTCAACACCCGAAGAACATGACGGCTGGAGATCATCATGATCATAGTTCATGGGCTACTTCGGAGGATTAGTAGCTACCACATCATCATTAAACTTGTACAAAAAGGAAACAGTTTCGGAAGCATGTTTAGAATTGTGTTTGTAAGAAAATTAACCCTAAAAAATAACAGGAACACGAAGCTGACGACTGATGCTTATCGTTACCAACAACACTAACCTATGGTATTAGTGTCTACGATCGTCGATAGTATAGTAACCCAACTAAAGGCTGGGGTCATGTCCCAAGGGAGTGGTTTTGAGAATTGGTAGAAAAATAAAATTAAGCTCTAACTAGTCGTAGCTAAAGACATTAACGAACAAAAACATGGTAAAGTAAAGGGGGTGACACAAAAGTGTCAAATATCAATTGGGGGTTTTGTCACAAGTAGTAAAAACAACAAAAATAACAAGAAAATGAAGTATGGGTAAGAATTCTTGGGGTGTGACCGCAATACAAGTTGAGATAAGTAGTTGGGTACATGCTTTTGAAAGGAAATTTGTAAGATAATAGTGACTAGGCTAAGCTTTAAATGGAAATAAGTTCCCTCTCGGGCAACTTACCCTGTTTCAAATGCGTTCCTCTCGGATACCCATTTGTCGCATGAAGACCAGCCTACGCCTTACCCACTCACTCGCTCGAGCTGAGTGTTAGGATATGAGACTAGGGCTCACCCTCTCAGGCTGAACGTCATGTCGACCCACTCCTTAGGCCATCCGTCTAGTGGTCTTGGTTTCACGATCTCCCTTTCGGGCAAGCCGAAAACACATGGGTGGCTTTGTATTTGCAACTACAAACCCTTTAGGTTAAACCACAACCACTAGGTGAAATCACCATTAAACTACATCTAACTTATCAGCAAGCAAGACACAATAATAATATCAACACATATTTGCTAAATCACACCCCAAGAATGGCAGTTTTTAGCCACACATCAAGAAATAACAAAATACACCTAAAATGATAGTGAAATCGAATGGGTATAAGAAATTAAACCTTGATTTAATTAAAGGAAGAAGAATGGAGAAGACCCACTTCCAACTTGGGGAAGATGAATCGTGCTTTCTTCAGGTCTCCCGAAAAACCTCTCCAAACTTGAGAAAAAATATCTAAAAAAGTACTATTATATTATGAAAATAATAATAATGGTTCACAACTTCTAAAATTAATAACAAGTTTAGTAATTATAGACTTCAGAAAATAGTGTTGGCGGATCTTTCAGCGAAGTTAGTCGATGCCGCCGAATAAGTTGGCGACTCGCCCTTCTTCTGTTTCATCACCGCTTCATGATTGCCTTCAGCATCTCCACATTCTGGACCATTGGGCGGTATAGTACTACTTCGCGAAAATATTTGGTGAAGCGCCGACTGCTCCTTTTATCGCCTTTTGATCCTTCTCCTTCAAGGCTTCACGTACTGGAACAAAGGGCGGAGTGAATCCCTTCGGCGTATCGCCAAGTGTGCTTGGCGATGTTCAGGCTTCAGGTTCTTCGTTCTTTTCATCCTTTTTGTTCCTTTTTCTGCCTAAGTGTCCATGCTTTCTCTAAACCTTCAAATACCTGACACTTAAGAGTTTTCATGAGATATTTAGACAAAATAAGCATTCGTGGACACTATTCTTATCAAAATAAAGCCCTAAATGAGTCCAATTTATGGACTCATCAGCACCCCCAACTTACTCTTTTGCTTGTACTAGAGCAAACTCAAGTTCAACCGTTTAAAAAGGGTGTCTCAAACAGTGCTACACAAGACTCAATCATGAACATACACACAAGACTCAAATTACTTATGCAAAGATCAACCGTGTACTCAAAGATTCAAGTTGTAATACACCATTACCAGAGATTCTCATGCTCACAATACTTGCTACTTGTGCAAGTTCAAGCTTAACAAAAAGTATCTAAATGCCCTCACATGAAGAATGATTCCATATTCTCACACAGAGGTTAATCAATTCAAGATCGGGAATCCGATGAAACGCTCACACTCAAAAAGAGGAACACAATGCATGTTTTCACCCATAGGTTTGCCCTTATTTTCCAATCCACTTTCGATTTGGTTTACTAAAGATCAAAAAGGTTTTTCTAAGGCTTGTAATGGGGATGAGTGCAAAGGTATGGTCATTTAGGCTCAGTGGCTCCTTCCTCGTGGGATGTGGTATTCGCAAGGCATTCCCTTTTTTTCCTTTATCAATTTTTTTTCTAGTGCTTCTAAGACACCTTTTTATTCACCTTCATGGATTGCTTGGAAACCCGATTTCCTTCGTACTTTATTCTACAATTATTTTTTTATTGAATTGAAGGGGTTTCCATTTATGCAATACCATGGGTTAGGGGGGGACTTTTTATTACACTTCTTAACTTCTCCTTTTCCTTTTCACCACACCCCCAACTTAGGCTTTTGGCCTAAGTTGGCTATTCACTAAATCACAAATTAAGAGGATTGTAGGTAGTGGGTCAAGTAAGGTCTAGGGTTCATCAAAGTTCTTCCAAAGAAAGGTAAGGCTCAAAGGGTGTTAAAAAGAGTTTCACACACTCACGGGTAGGCCACAAAAGAGGTATATGTCAAATTTGGCTCACAATCTTTAAAGGTTCCTAAGATCATTTCAAGAGGACACCTTTCTAAATCAATCAGACTAATAGGGCAAATTCTAGGTTTATTCATGCATGGTTCAAAGCAAGCTAATCACACAAGGCATCGCCACTTAAGTCAAACAAGACTACACACTTTTGCTAGTGTGCAACGGTCATTACAAGAGAATCAATTCGATAAATGGCTAATCACAACGAGATGCAAAGAGTTCACATATTGTCTATGCAACTTCATTTGGTCTGATCGTAGCTTTGCATTCATGTTCGTTCGATTGGTAACACTATTCAAGTTATCAGTATTGATCGAGACTGAGACTTAAATTTTGCAAAAGAACAACCATTTTCGACACAAGCGGTGGCGAAAATATTTGAAAAATAATAATAATTTTTCGGAAGCGTCAAAATCATTTTGCAATTAAAAGTAAAAGGAGCCATAAGCTCAAATAATCGCAAAGTAGTTTTAACACAATTAAAAACAGAACAACCCAAATGTACACCAAAACACAAGCATCCATAGCAAGCAAATAAAGGTGAGCCTCACCCCACCACAATCAAGAAAATATATGTCATCAAATATATAAAAATAATCCAGAGGTCAAATTAAAGAAAGACAGAGATAGGGCTGGAGAATAATCCTGGTTAGGTAACAGTTTCGAGTTGGAGTCCTTCAATAGATGTCGCGTATAGCAGAATGTATGTTGGGGCATTTGGTGCCTTGCCAAGTGATTCATCAAGCTCTGTACATCTTTTCTTAGCATTCCAATGCGCCTATCTTCAACCCACGCTTTCGAGTGATTAATCAACTACCTATTTGTGTGTTGGCCTGCAGCTTCTCTAGTTTGTTCTCAATCGGTGACAGCGCTTTGGCTTCTGGGATATTTGGCGCTTCGCCTAACAAATTTTTACTTCGCCGTGTTTTACAGAACTTCTTAGCAGCTGTGGATATTCAAAAGGCAATGACCATCGGGGTCGCCGATCAGGTGGGTGAATCGTCAAAAACTTCCTGAGCTTGCCGAGTTTTACCAACTCCAGGCTCAAAGGGTGCCTTGTGTTAAATAGCAAAATAGCATTAATCACCACCGTCTTCGGCAACCCGCCAACTGGGTCTGCTGCTTACCATTCTGCACCTCTTTGGCACCTATCACACTTCAATCTGTAAAACGAAGACACTATTATTTTACTGTTATGCAAATATAAGATAATATGGGGTTTTGGGTTGCCTCCCAAACAACACCTTAGTTAACGTCGTGGCACGACACAATTCAATATTTATTCTTCATCCTCGGAGTCGCCCATGTTATAATTAGGTGAATCCTCGGCGAATGGTGGGTATTGTCATGATATCAAGTGGCCGATTTGAGCATCTTGCAGTTGAATTGTCATGGAGTGAGAGGCTGACGCTTTGTTTAGCATTGCGATGTTCTCTTTCATCTCATTCAACATCTTCACATGTGCCTCAATCTTTTGTTGAATGAGTGACAGGGCTTCATCATCATGTATACCTTTATGTTTCTTCCCATGTTTACATTCTCAAAGGGAGGATTGTTTTTAATTCCCTATGGCTTGTACCTCCAATTCCGTGACTCGGGTGGATAGAGCATTCAACTGGGTAACTAGTGCATCCCACTCTTGCTTCTTTTTGGCTTCTTCGTTGGCTTCTACCATGTCATCAAGGAGTTTTGCTACAACTTCATAGGGCTGGTGTAGCATACTGCCCTCCTAAAATTTATCGGCTATATCTCAATTCTCGGGTCCTAAACCCCTGTTAAAGCACACCAGTAGCCCCTTGTCTGTCATCCCGTGAGAAGGGCATGGTTGCAGCACCGCTTGAAACTTCAGCCACATTTTCTGAATCGTTTCATCCCCTACCTGTTTAAAGGTCAAGAGGTTGTCCCTGAGGTTCAATAGTGTAACAACTCAGAAAATGATAGAGTGAAAGTAGAGCCTCACATGTGAGTTTGGAGTCGAGAACTTAATGAAATGATTATATTTGAATTTGACCCAAAAGTTCTTAAAAATGTGCTTCGGAAGTTACCGGAAACTTGTTTAGCTGTATATTAAAAGATCCGTTTCGTTTTTCGAAAATCCGACTTCATATTCTTGTTTAGGGGGTCAAATTGAGTGGGAAATGGGTCTAACCCAAATTTTAGAGCAACCGTATCAAAATCCGAAATTTCCAAGTGAAGCCTTTTTCGAGGGTCTACTTTGGAGGGTCATATCTCCTAGCACACAAATTATTTGGGTGGCCAATAATATATCCATGGAAAGCCCTTTGAGTTAGCTACCTAACTCACTTCGTTTCACCTCATTCGGAGTTCGGACGAAGAAGTTATGCCCATTTTCGTAAAATCTGTCCGGCAGAAAAAGGCAAATTCCAGTAGCTGATTTTACTGTTCATTTACTGTTCACCCGCCTGAAATTTTTTCTAAGTGTTGGACCATTTTTTTCAAAGGACTTATATTATTTCCTATATACCATTAGTTCATTCCCATCCCTAAAAACATTTCCCTCTCTACAATCCTCCATTTAAGAAGAAGAAGAAGTGGGAGCTAGGGCTTTGGATTCAAGGCTTTCTTCATCAAATTTCGTGGGAGATCATAGCAAAGGTATGGTGGTCTTGATCCTTGTCTAATTTTCCATTCAAGGAGCCAAATCCAAAGTTATTTCAAAGTATGAAAAATCTAGGTTTTCACTCAATCTCATGGGTTCTTCCACCAAATGGTTTTAAAAGGTTTCTAATGGCACTTTATGGTTATATTGTTGTTGTATTGACGATTTAAGATGAAAATACTCCATGAACCCATGATTTCTCTCTATTCCTAGTTTATGCCTTTATGAAGTGGGTTGCTAGATAATGAATGTATATGAATCAAACTTGTTTAAAGGTCTTTAGATTGTTGAAGTATGTCATTACCCATGCTTATTTTATGGTGTATTGTTGGTGTATTGGTATGTGAGGCTTATGGCCTTAAAGGCATAGTATGAGAAATTGGAGTGTTATCATGACATTATACGAATGAGAATTCAATGAAGATAATGTGATCATGTTATGAATGTAAAGGTGTTGTTGTAGGTTGTTCACTGGTTTGGTTGCATAATTACTACCCTATTTTCCATGCTCTTTGATTCCATTACATGCCTTCAAGGTGTTTGACAAAATGTCCAACTATGGAGAATTGATGAATCGATGCTTTAAAGTTTGAGTTATGAGATGTATGGAAATCCAGAGATGTGTTGATGACACTCATGAATGTTGATGATATAATATGAAGGATTCTTCAATATAAAGTATACCTTGAATTGGTAGGGCTTATGCATCATTTTCTTGTATAAATGATTATATTGTTGATTGTTGAATCCTTGGATCGGTAGGCTTATGGCACCCTTCCACACATGCTTATAATGAACCTTGGATCGGTAGGCTAATGGCACCCTTCCATTAATGATAAGTAATGAACCTTGGATTCGGTAGGCCTATGGCACCTTTCCATAAAGGTTAATGATGAGACTTGAATCGGTAGGCCCATGGCACCCTTTCAAGAGGAGTTAATGAGCTTTCCTAAATGTACCTTGAATCGGTAGGCTTATGGCACCCTTTCATGTGTTAAATAATGTACCTTGAATCGGTAGGCTTATGGCACCCTTTCATGTGTGATGATGTCAAAGTAATGAACTATTCTATGGGAATGTAGGCTAAGCACCGAGCGGATTTGGTTAGATGGAAACTCCCCCGACAGTTAGGCATGAGTTTCAATGATCGTCTACCTTATCCCATAAACTATGTGCCCGCATAGGAAGCTAGTGGATCCATTAAGCTATATATACCGGTCTTCCTTAGGCAAGTAGACCACCTCTTTTCGGTGTGGGGACTCATGACACCGGATTCCATGACAAGCTCTCATGGTCTATGTCGGTTAAACGCTTACTTCCCATCATGTGAGATTTCATTATGGTTTCTTGACAGGTTCTACAAAGTGTAGGTAGTAGTATGGGATGCTACCTATACATTGCACGAGTAGGCTTGGAGAGGGTCATAGTGAGTTTCTCTAAATCCTAATGACTGTGACATGAATGTACCCTAAATGAGGTTATTAAAGAATGTTGGCTCTTAAATGCTTAATATGTTATGCATGTTATACTTGGGTTATATTACGAGTTATTTTCCCTTGTCATGTCTTAATTAATGATATACCTCTTATGTATGAATATTGTGCAAAGGTGAAAGAAAGGAATGATAAGTTACTTTAAGTGACCTAAATGTGGTGCCTTAGTATGGATGGTGGTATGGGACGTCATCCATACATTGCACGAGGTATAGCATAAGGGTTTCTTGAGGTGAAGGTCCAAGGTAAAGGTTTTCATGTTGATATTGTTTAAAGGTGATATTATGACTTACTTGATGTTATGCTTGTCTTGTATGTCTTTTATGCTATTGTTCATGATATTTCAAAAAGGTGGCATAATGCATGGTTTCTAACTAAAATGTCCCTTTTTAAGCATGTTTTGCATGGTCATCATACTTAGTACATTTTGTGTACTAACCCATATTCTTCATATTTTTACTATAAGTGTAGGTTCCGGCAAGTGATCCCTCCTAGCTAGTTTGAAGTGTTGGATTGCTTTCCTCCAAGACTTGGTATGTCCTCATGGATTCGAGGACAAGACTTTTAAGTTCTTTTGTTCATGTAATAGACTTCTTTTGATTGTAAAGGGCCGTGTCCCTACTTATGTTTTGCGACTGTGTCTAAGATGGCCATGTGAGACTTAGACTTCCGCTGTGTGTTTTTAAAGTTGTTTTAAGAAGTTTAAATGTGTGGATGTAAATAAGTTTTTTTTTATTATTCCGCACTATTTTCATTATTGAATGCAATGAATGACTATGTGGCTTGTATAAGACCCCTTCGGGGTCGAGTACGCCTTGTTACGACTTGGGGGTGCTCCCGGGTCGTGACAAACATGGTATCAGAGCATAAGATTTTGGAAATTTTTTTTTTAGGATCGATGTCTCACATGCCACATCTAGTAGAGTCTTGTTCATCGGTGTGAGTCGCGACACATCTATGAGCGAGAGGCTATAGGATGCTAGAAGTTACACTTCTTTCATATTCTTAAAGTCGTGCCTTAGAGTGTGGTTCTATAAGTGTTCTTATCCTTATCCTTCTCTTGTGTTTATAGGATATGAATACAAGAGGGAGACCCGCAAGGAGAGTAGGAGAAGAGGATGTGAATGAGGAAGTTCCTCCCCAAGTTGTGCAAAATGGTCAAGGTGTGCAATGCAATCAAGTTCCTATAGGTGAGCAAGAGAATGAGGTTCCGGTGGTTCCCCCGGATATGACCAATGAAGAGATTAGGTCGGCTTTCTTAATCTTGGCCCGAGCCATGGCGGCTCAAGCGACTAGAGATATGGGGCCTAGGGTGAATGCTAATGAGGGTACTATGGCTTCTAAGTTGAGAGACTTTGTGAGGATGAATCCTCCGGTGTTTCTAGGTTCTAAGGTGGGAGAGGATCCCCAAGAATTTTTGGATGAAGTGTATAAGGTAGTGAGTGCTATGGGGGTGACTTCAAGAGAAAAGGCGGAGCTTGCCTCCTATCAATTGAAAGATGTTGCCCAAATTTGGTTCACTCAATGGAAGGCTAATAGGCCGGTGGGAGCGGATCCTATAGAATGGGAGGAGTTTAAGGAAGCTTTCCTTGGTAGGTACTTTCCCCGTGAGATGAGGGAGTGTAAGGTTGAGGAGTTTATCAATCTTCGGCAAGGTAATATGAGTGTGCAAGAGTATTCCTTGAGGTTTACCCAATTGTCTAAGTATGCCCCATCTTTGGTGTCAAACCCTAGGGATGAGATGAGTAGGTTTGTGACCGGCGTATCCGACCTAGTCAAGGAAGAGTGCCATACGGCAATGCTCCATAATGACATGAACATTTCTAGGCTCATAGTGTATGCTCAATCCATTGAGGAGTCCAAACTTAAGAGGATGAATAGGAATGTGAAGAGGGGTAGATCCGATGAGCAAAGTCAACCTAGGTTCAAGAAGAGGGCTCAAGATCAAGATTTTTCAAGTGCTCCTAAGGTTAACCAAGATAAAGGTGGTGGATCTCAATTTTCTAAACCTACTTGCACCACTTGTGGCAAGAGGCACTATGGGAAGTGCCTAGCCGGTACTAATGGATGCTATGGTTGTGGGAAGAATGATCACAAGGTGAAAGATTGTCCTACTTTTACGGCTAGAGGAAGGGAGGCAAAGCAAGCTTCTAAAGATGGAACGGTTCCTATTCCTCCAAATTATGGTCGTTTCTATGCTCTCCAAGCTAGCAAGGACAAGGAAGCTAATCCGAATGAAGGCGCCGGTAAGTTTTAGTTCCTTATGGTCATGAATGTCTTGATGAGGTTTCTATGGTGTTGTTTTTCATGTTTGCCTTAATTGGGTTTTCTTCTAAGTGGGGGATGGTAGGTTGAATAGCAAGGTTGTTGAGAGTGTTGATATCCTTATCTCATTCCTTCTATTCTTATTCAAGCTTGAGGCCAAGAGTTCCTAGTAGCTTGTTTTATGTTTTGGAGTCTTGGGTGAAAATGAGTTTCCATGGTCTCCTTATGTTATGCATGTCCTATTTGAATTCTTGTTAAATGATAAAATGAGTTTTCATAAACGTGTTCCTCGTGTTGATGTGCATTTAGTTGAGTTGTCTATATGCTTCATGAGGATAAATGTTGAACATGCTTAAATGTTGCATGAGTTGATTTATTAGGCATGCTTAAATGTGTTCTTGAGAATGTTGCATAATTGTACTTTTGTGAGAAAATTGCATAATGTGCCTAATAATTTTGGGATGAGTGTGATGTAAATTGGAGAAGGAAGTTCATCCAATGAAATGAGAAATGGTAAAGCTTGATGCATAAGGAATTGGTAGATGTATTCCTAATTTCTTGAATTGCATGAAGTTGTTTGAGCCTCATTGATGTGGAGTTGATGTTTCCTCCGATATTTATGTACTTGTATTGATGTTGTATGCATGTTGATGGGCTGTATACTTGAGTTGTTACCCCTTATGTGTTTAAAGTGTCATTCGAGGACGAATGTTCCTAAGTGGGGGATAATGTAACGACTCGGAAAATGATAGAGTGAAACTAGAGCCTCACATGTGAGTTTGGAGTCGAGAACTTAATGAAATGATTATATTTGAATTTGACCCAAAAGTTCTTAAAAATGTGCTTCGGAAGTTACCGGAAACTTGTTTAGCTGTATATTAAAAGATCCGTTTCGTTTTTCGAAAATCCGACTTCATATTCTTGTTTAGGGGGTCAAATTGAGTGGGAAATGGGTCTAACCCAAATTTTAGAGCAACCGTATCAAAATCCGAAATTTCCAAGTGAAGCCTTTTTCGAGGGTCTACTTTGGAGGGTCATATCTCCTAGCACACAAATTATTTGGGTGGCCAATAATATATCCATGGAAAGCCCTTTGAGTTAGCTACCTAACTCACTTCGTTTCACCTCATTCGGAGTTCGGACGAAGAAGTTATGCCCATTTTCGTAAAATCTGTCCGGCAGAAAAAGGCAAATTCCAGTAGCTGATTTTACTGTTCATTTACTGTTCACCCGCCTGAAATTTTTTCTAAGTGTTGGACCATTTTTTTCAAAGGACTTATATTATTTCCTATATACCATTAGTTCATTCCCATCCCTAAAAACATTTCCCTCTCTACAATCCTCCATTTAAGAAGAAGAAGAAGTGGGAGCTAGGGCTTTGGATTCAAGGCTTTCTTCATCAAATTTCGTGGGAGATCATAGCAAAGGTATGGTGGTCTTGATCCTTGTCTAATTTTCCATTCAAGGAGCCAAATCCAAAGTTATTTCAAAGTATGAAAAATCTAGGTTTTCACTCAATCTCATGGGTTCTTCCACCAAATGGTTTTAAAAGGTTTCTAATGGCACTTTATGGTTATATTGTTGTTGTATTGACGATTTAAGATGAAAATACTCCATGAACCCATGATTTCTCTCTATTCCTAGTTTATGCCTTTATGAAGTGGGTTGCTAGATAATGAATGTATATGAATCAAACTTGTTTAAAGGTCTTTAGATTGTTGAAGTATGTCATTACCCATGCTTATTTTATGGTGTATTGTTGGTGTATTGGTATGTGAGGCTTATGGCCTTAAAGGCATAGTATGAGAAATTGGAGTGTTATCATGACATTATACGAATGAGAATTCAATGAAGATAATGTGATCATGTTATGAATGTAAAGGTGTTGTTGTAGGTTGTTCACTGGTTTGGTTGCATAATTACTACCCTATTTTCCATGCTCTTTGATTCCATTACATGCCTTCAAGGTGTTTGACAAAATGTCCAACTATGGAGAATTGATGAATCGATGCTTTAAAGTTTGAGTTATGAGATGTATGGAAATCCAGAGATGTGTTGATGACACTCATGAATGTTGATGATATAATATGAAGGATTCTTCAATATAAAGTATACCTTGAATTGGTAGGGCTTATGCATCATTTTCTTGTATAAATGATTATATTGTTGATTGTTGAATCCTTGGATCGGTAGGCTTATGGCACCCTTCCACACATGCTTATAATGAACCTTGGATCGGTAGGCTAATGGCACCCTTCCATTAATGATAAGTAATGAACCTTGGATTCGGTAGGCCTATGGCACCTTTCCATAAAGGTTAATGATGAGACTTGAATCGGTAGGCCCATGGCACCCTTTCAAGAGGAGTTAATGAGCTTTCCTAAATGTACCTTGAATCGGTAGGCTTATGGCACCCTTTCATGTGTTAAATAATGTACCTTGAATCGGTAGGCTTATGGCACCCTTTCATGTGTGATGATGTCAAAGTAATGAACTATTCTATGGGAATGTAGGCTAAGCACCGAGCGGATTTGGTTAGATGGAAACTCCCCCGACAGTTAGGCATGAGTTTCAATGATCGTCTACCTTATCCCATAAACTATGTGCCCGCATAGGAAGCTAGTGGATCCATTAAGCTATATATACCGGTCTTCCTTAGGCAAGTAGACCACCTCTTTTCGGTGTGGGGACTCATGACACCGGATTCCATGACAAGCTCTCATGGTCTATGTCGGTTAAACGCTTACTTCCCATCATGTGAGATTTCATTATGGTTTCTTGACAGGTTCTACAAAGTGTAGGTAGTAGTATGGGATGCTACCTATACATTGCACGAGTAGGCTTGGAGAGGGTCATAGTGAGTTTCTCTAAATCCTAATGACTGTGACATGAATGTACCCTAAATGAGGTTATTAAAGAATGTTGGCTCTTAAATGCTTAATATGTTATGCATGTTATACTTGGGTTATATTACGAGTTATTTTCCCTTGTCATGTCTTAATTAATGATATACCTCTTATGTATGAATATTGTGCAAAGGTGAAAGAAAGGAATGATAAGTTACTTTAAGTGACCTAAATGTGGTGCCTTAGTATGGATGGTGGTATGGGACGCCATCCATACATTGCACGAGGTATAGCATAAGGGTTTCTTGAGGTGAAGGTCCAAGGTAAAGGTTTTCATGTTGATATTGTTTAAAGGTGATATTATGACTTACTTGATGTTATGCTTGTCTTGTATGTCTTTTATGCTATTGTTCATGATATTTCAAAAAGGTGGCATAATGCATGGTTTCTAACTAAAATGTCCCTTTTTAAGCATGTTTTGCATGGTCATCATACTTAGTACATTTTGTGTACTAACCCATATTCTTCATACTTTTACTATAAGTGTAGGTTCCGGCAAGTGATCCCTCCTAGCTAGTTTGAAGTGTTGGATTGCTTTCCTCCAAGACTTGGTATGTCCTCAAGGATTCGAGGATAAGATTTTTAAGTTCTTTTGTTCATGTAATAGACTTCTTTTGATTGTAAAGGGCCGTGTCCCTACTTATGTTTTGCGACTATGTCTAAGATGGCCATGTGAGACTTAGACTTCCGGTGTGTGTTTTTAAAGTTGTTTCAAGAAGTTTAAATGTGTGGATGTAAATAAGTTTTTTTTTTTATTATTCCGCACTATTTTCATTATTGAATGCAATGAATGACTATGTGGCTTGTATAAGACTCCTTCGGGGTCGAGTACGCCTTGTTACGACTTGGGGGTGCTCCTGGGTCGTGACAAATAGTTTCAAAAAGGGATGATTCGTGTGGTATCCATAATGATTTTCCATCCTTAGGTCCTTGCTTTGATATTCAAACTAGAAAATAAAACTACAATTTAGATTAGTAAAACTAAAATTATAAAGAATCAAAAATTTCATTCAACTACAAGTTCCCATATAACACCACTCCCTGGCAGCAGCGCCATTTTGATACTTATCGTGACCAACGACACTAACCTATGGTATGAGTGTCTACGATCGTCGATAGTATAGTAACCCAACTAAAGGCTGGGGTCGTGTCTCAAGGGAGTAGTTTTGAGAATTGGTAGAAAAATAAAATTAAGCTCTAACTAGTCGTAGCTAAAGACATTAACGAACAAAAACATGGTAAAGTAAAGGGGGTGACACAAAAGTGTCAAATATCAATTGGGGGTTTTGTCACAAGTAGTAAAAACAACAAAAATAACAAGAAAATGAAGTATGGGTAAGAATTCTTGGGGTGTGACCGCAATACAAGTTGAGATAAGTAGTTGGGTACATGCTTTTGAAAGGAAATTTGTAAGATAATAGTGACTAGGCTAAGCTTTAAATGGAAATAAGTTCCCTCTCGGGCAACTTACCCCGTTTCAAATGTGTTCCTCTCGGACACCTATTTACTGCATGAAGACCAGTCTACGCCTTACCCTACTCACTCTCTCTAGCAGAGTGTTAAGATATGAGACTAGGGCTCACCCTCTCGGGCTGAACCTCTGTCGACCCATTCCTTAGGCCATCAATCTAGTGGTCTTGGTTTTGCGACCTCCCTCTCAAGCAAGCTGAAAATACATGGGTGGCTTTGTATTTGCAACTACAAACCCTTTTGGTTAAACCACAACCACTAGGTGAAATAACCATTAAACTACATCTAACTTATCAGCAAGGAAGACCCAACTATAATATCAACACATATTTGCTAAATCACACACCAAGATAAGGGTTTTTAGCCACACATCAAGAAATAACAAAATACACCTATAATGATAGTGAAATCAAATGGGTATAAGAAATTAAACATTGATTTAAGCAAAGGAAGAAGAATGGAGAAGACCCACTTCCAACTTAGGGAAGATAAATTCCTTCTTTCTTCAAGTCTCCGAAAAACTCTCTCCAAACTTGAGAGAAAATATCTAAAAAAGTACAATTCTATTCTGAAAATAATAATAATGGTTCGCAACTTCTAAAATTAATAACAAGTTTAGTATTTATAGACTTCAGAAAATAGCGCTGGTGGATCTTTCGGCGAAGTTAGTCGATGTTGCCGAATGAGTCGGCGACTCGCCCTTTTTCTGTTTTATCGTCGTTTCATGATTGCCTTCAGCATCTTCACGGTCCGGACCATTGGGCGGTATAGTACTTCTTCGCGGAAATATTCGGCGAAGCATCGACTGCTCCTTTTATCGCCTTTTTTATCCTTCTTCTTCAGGGCTTTGCGTACTAGAACATATGCGGAGTGAATCTCTTCGGCGTATCGCCAAGTGTGCTTGGCGATTCTCAGGCTTCAGCTTCTTCGTTCTTTTCAGCTTTTTTGTTCCTTTTTGCGCCTAAGTGTCCATGCTTTCACAAAAACTTCAAATATCTGAAACTTAAGAGTTTTCATCAGATATTAAGACAAAATAAGCATTCAAAGACACTATTCTTATCAAAATAAAGCCCTAAATGAGTCCAATTTGTGGACTCATCAGCGTCGAGGTGCATCATAACATAGATATCCCTTTTGTGTGTCACTGTTGCCCACAAAAATACACTGTGCTACCTTTGTTGAACGATGTTGTTGTTCTGCAGGAAGATGGACAACGCAAACACAACCAAAAACTCGTAAGTTACAATAATCAGGCTTCTTATGAAATAATTTGAAGTATGGTGCCTCATTAGCAATAACTGGAGAAGTTTGTCTATTAATCAAATACACAGAAGTATATGGTGCTTCAGGCCAGAAACTCTTAGGCATATTAGATGTGCCCAATAAAGCCAATGTAGTTTCCAAAACATGCCATTTTTCCTTTCTACGACTCCATTTTCTTCCGGAGTATGAGGACAAGTGCGTTGAGAAATAATTCCTTTATTTTTAAAAACTCAACAACATTCGTCTTAGTGTACTCTCCTCTAGAATCAGAACGAAATATTTTTATAGTTTATGAAACTGTGTATACACATACTCAATAAAATTCATAATATGACTCGAACCTCAAATTAGTTTTGAATAAAAAATACCCATGTGTATCTAGATACATGATCAATAAATAACACAAAGTACTTATATCTCATCCTTGACAAAATAGGAGAAGGACCCTAAACAACACTATGCACCAAATCAAACATATCGTCATAAGAAGATGAACTATATGGAAAAGGGAGCTTGTGACTTTTCGAACCAGTAAAATTAGAACATGTCAGAAGGAGACTATAAGGAATGTCATTTGTTTCTGGAAGACATGATTTGAGCATGTGCTGAAGTCGAGAGGAATGAGGATGACCCATCCTATTATGCCAGAGAATGAGCAACGTATTCGAGCAAGTAACATCCGTGGCAAAAACCAAAAGAAAACAATGATGCAAATGATGATGAACCGACTCTAGAAGAAAAAAGCTGCCAACTCTACGCCCCTTGGCCATGGTTATCCCAGTTTTCAGATTTTGAACAACACAATCATTGGGTGAGAATTTTACAACACAATTTTGATCAACTAGCTGACCTATCAAAACCAAATTAGCCTTCAAATTAAGTACATAAAGAACGTTAGATAAATTTCCAACAAAACCAATACCCGAGACGGGCAATGTATGCTCGTTTTTCGTATGAATAACATGTTTAGAAACATCATCATACAATGAAGAAAATTGGGACAGATCTCCGGTCATATGATTGGAAGCACCTGAATCTAGATGCCAAGTAGATTTGATATAATTACGTGTACATGAGGATGCCGAGAGTGCACTTGAGATGGCTCCGAGAAGAGCAGTTGCTATAGAATCTCAAATCAACCTTTCAAGATCATGTCCAGAAGCGAAGGAACCAATTGATTTAGTGGCATCCGTCTAGTATGCTTGGTGAACAGGTCGTGAACGACTTGGACGACGACGACAGTCCGAAATATGATGGCAAGTAATCTTGCAGTAAGCACAAAACTTTTTCTTCTTAGGACAATTGGCTGCTATGTGACCAATTCGTTGCATTCATAGCACTAGACACTTCTCTTAGAATTTCCTGATGAAGTACCGATAGTTGATTTTTGTGCAAGTAATGCAACAACGGGTAATTGCATCGAATCCATGGCCGCTTGAGTTCCAAGCCTGGTCTCTTCACGCAAGACAGCCGCCAACACAACATCAAGAGTAGGTGTGACTTCTCTGTTCAACAAACTGCCACAAATCGACTCGAATTCAGGCCGGAGTTTCATCAAGAACTGTACCATCCTTGTCCTTTGTCGTTCTCCCTACACTTCCTTGAGCCTGTCGTAGACATATTTCGCCCAAAAATTTGATCATGTTCAGACCAGAGCAGCAGCAAGCCAACTTAAAAGGAACAAACAGTATTGTCCCTCTGTGTATATTCGACAATGTTGTGTTCCACTTCAAACTCTCGTGCTCGATTTCTTTGTTGGTAAACTTTACGCAGGTAGAGCCACATCTCTAAAGCACAATTAAACTGTCTAAGTCCCATAGCGATATCAACATGTACGGAATTCAGCATCCAAGTAGTTACCTTCGAATTATTCAAATTCTAGCGACCCAACTCTTTTTCATCCGTTGGCAGACCAGCAGAACCATCTAACCACCCAAAAAGGCCCTTTCCTTGAACAAAAATTCCGAAGTGGAATTCCCATAGAGAAAATTGGAACCATCCAAATTTGTGGAGAGCAAATTGTGTGAGGATGATTGTGAATTTATTGAGTAGACAAAATACAACAAAGAAAGAGAAAAAAAAGGGAACAGGTGCTTGTGCAGAGAAAACAAAAAGACAAGAGGAACGCAAGAAGGTAACAAGGTACCTGTGTAGAGAAAGCAAAGAGCACGGATTCTTTTTTTAAAACGATTGGCTCTTGCTACCGTGCTAGAAAGACATAAGATATTCTGAAAATAGGTTTCTCTATTCATCCATGATAGAGTAGAAAGCAAATATTTATAGTAATACAATTGTAGGGTAAGAGTTCTATTCTAGGAAGGAGTATATATGGTTATAATTGTATATTCTGTAAATCAATCCTACTCGATCTAACAAAGAATATAGTTTCTTATTACTATACAATTATAGCTTTTCCTAACAAGAAGTATTTCCTTATATCATGTAAAAACATCTCTCTTTATTGAAAACTTAGGTACTCCGCCGTCACCATATTACTAACAAGGTAGTAAGCAGACCAAGGAATAAGATCAAGAGTAGTGGCTAATACCTGCTCATCTGGAAATAAGTCATCAATTTCTAGCTCGGCATCATCTCTTTCTCTGCCTATTGCCTAGATAGTTGATCAACTACTTGGTTTTCACAACCCTTTATGTCGTTGAGCACAATGTCATGAAAGAGGAAAGGAAGGTCATGTGCCCCTAAGACGCATTAAAAGCATGATCGGACAAACACATCAGCTATGTCTGTAAAAGCTTCAACGAATCCTGACAGGTTTACAGTGGGAACACACAATGATATGTCTAAATGGAGTGCTTATATTGGACGTCGTACTATAAGGCTCAAGTGGAGCATTCTCTAATTAATTAGTTGATGTATTTGATTTATTGTCCATAAATAGTGGTTTCCATTCACTTGTAAATGATCGTATTTTTGGGCAATACTAAGCAATATATTGTTATTCTTACTCTAAGGTTATACTCTTAAGAACAAAACACAAAGATCTCTGATTGCAGAGATAACAACATGAGGTATTGTATCCGGGATCGAAGTTGAAGCAAGAATACTTGGATTTTACCGTTCCATTCATTTACTAAATTACTTTATTAGCTTATTTAACAACATATATATAGATCTAATTGCATAATCTCCAATTTACAAGTTAAATCGATCCACGTTTTCTTAACTTCGTGGCAAATTCAACTATATCAATTTTCAGATAAACAATGATGTCCCCAATCCACCTAGTCATTAATTGATTTTTCCATTACCTTTGCAACATAGCATATGATTATTAATTGTTCAAATTAGGAGGCCATTCATATATGAGAAACTTGAAAACCAAATGGAAATGATAATGAAAGAAAAATGCAAGACGAGTAATTATAACGATGAAATTCAAATAAAGATAGATGTATGGATCCATATAAGTAGGATCCGTAATACAACAAACAATTTGACACAATATTATTATTATTAGTAATACTAGACTAGAGTGGGTAATAACTTCAATGGGACATACCAAAAGACAAAATGAAAGTGACAACAAGAGATGCAACAAAACACAAATTGATCCATAAAGTAGGATCAAAGATGACCACAGATTATTCTTCTCCTCATAATAATTGCACTTGTACCAAATTGTGCGGTGTAAAATTGACTATTATCAACCTTAGGTGACCCTGCATCACAAAATTGAACCACCAAACATTAATACTATATCTCATAATATGGTCCTATATATATATAAATTGTTAAGAAACATTAAAGTAAATTAGCACTAAATTAACAGTGAAGCAATTTGCTTAGAAAGAACAACTAGATAATACCCTTTCAACTATTATATATTACAGCATTTGATAAAACATAAAATTTTAAGAATAAAAGAAAGATTATTGGCATATACCAAAAAATTACCTTAGACTTTGGGTTTTAAACATGCCTAACATTTTTAATAGTTATAAGAATATATATTACTCCATTAGCGATAAAATAAGATGTTGGAATTGGAATTCTAGTTAATATCATGTGAATTGTTGAAACTCTTTTTATAGTCCAATTAAGTAAACTATACAAATTTCAAGAAAATTGTTGTCGACGTTTTTCCATGTTAGCCTTCATCCAGTGGGGTTCTTAACTACTTTACTTTTTTCTAGGAGAATAATTTAAAAAGTGACGTGAAAAGTAAGCATTTTATTTATGTATAATACATAAATATACCCTTTAACTTGAGCTCAACTCACAGTAAAGCCCTCCAACCTTAAGCATGCATAAGTAAACACTTAAACTTGTATAAAGTTAAACAAATAAATTTATACACACATCCTACATGACAATTGGCATCCTACGTGATGTCCTACATGTATTATGTCATGTAGAACCCATGTCCATGTGTCCACTTGTTCAATTTTATACAAGTTCAAACGTCTGATCTACTTGTGCACACTCAAAATTGGAGAAATTAAGTTGAGTTAAAGACCATATTTATATATTATAAAAAAAAGAATGATATGAGAGGATTTGATAAAGGTATACTTGGAGCAGTCAGTGGAAGGACTGATCTTATAGGGAATGTTGACGCCACAAGTGGAAGGAAGACCAGCAGCTTTGCTGTAATTGATTCCTGAAATAGCACCCGCTGCTGATTTAAGGCAAGTGCAGGCAGTTTTACGATCTGGTGTGCTCTTTGCGGCACTCGCCAAATTCCTAACTCCATCGCAACAACCTCCTAAAGGTGCAGTGTTTCTAAGGTAACCAAGGCACGGGATTATAAAGCTCGTCACTTGCCCACAGTTTAGGGCTTCGGTATGGGCTATCACCATGCACAATACCACAAAACATGCAATTTTTCCAGCCATTGAATAAGATGTGGAAAGAAAGATATGAAATATATAGTAAATTATTTAACGAAGAGTACACAAGTGTTGGGTGCAAAATACACTGAGACCTAATTGGGATTTTTATAGGTAGAAAAATTTGAATTTGATTGGAGTATTTATTAATTGGTAGTTGAGTTATGTTTAATGCTTTGAAATTAGGGGAATTGCATTGAAGGGAAGTAGTTGGCATAGATGATTACAGTAAGTATTACTTCATTTTTAATTAGAGATCTCGATATCAAATTCTGTACGGACTTGTATTTATTTAAAAAGTGTTTTACCCCTAAGCTCCATTTCCAAGAGGTGAAACCATAGCTTTGTTTTATCTTGATTAATCATTAGCGCTAGTATTATATTTTGTTTTCATCTCATTACTCACTCAATTTTGCACCATATTTCTTAAACAACTCAAAGAATTACAAAATCATTATTTATTCATTTGACAAATGTTTCCACGTATGTTCTCCTAAGTAAATATTAACCAATACCAATATATATATTCTCAATTCAATTAATGACTGTAAAACTAAGAAGACAATATGTAAGTTAAAATGGAGCCAATATGTCTCCGTTGCTACTATCATAATAATTTCGAGGAGTTAATTTAATAAAATATCTTTTATTGGAGAAAATCATCAAAACTAAAGTACAAACTTGAATCAATGAAATATTAAAAGTGGAAAAATTTAAGAGAGAAAAACTATAGAACTGAAAACTGCTTTGGTGTGGCTTGGCAATAATTATATTATGAAAAAAATTAGTAACTAGTGTTTGGTCATATAACTTGTCGTTTCTTGGCAAATATATCTAGCAAATCTAGAAAAAACTAAAATTTAGGCCAAATTCTAGCATTTGAGCAGTTTTAAAAAATTTAAAATTATCCCAAACTTTTACATTTTATAAAAACATCCATTACTATCTATTAAATCTTAATTAATATCTATCTATAACCAACTCCATTAAAAGGAGAAACTTATTTTTAATGAGTTATAATTTAGGCGAAATGATGTAAGAGAACTTTATACTTAGCTCTGTTTGGAAATTGAATCCTTCTACTTACTACTTTTCCTCCCCCTCCCCCCTCCTCCTGTTCTCTTCCCTAATTCTCAAGAAAAAGAATACCATTCTTACTTGGTAGAAAAACTATTAATGCAATTCAATAAGAGGAAGCAAAAAAAAGGAAGGTCCACTCCACAGTACGATCAAATCAACGATAGATTGCACTTGTACGTTGTGCTACCTCAATAATGACTATCGTCATCCTCGCTCCTATATATTTTACCACTCCATCTATCGGTGTTTGGCCCTGGCCAACGGCTTATCTTCACCTCCTTTCCAGTTACGTCATGTTTGGAAAGTCACTCTGGTAATTGAATTTGGTGTATCTGTTTAATTATACTGTTCGACATATATGATTGGCTATATAATTACATGATTAGCAGGTAATTAGGTGTAATTGATAGGGGTAATTACGCTCTCCAATTTTCAGGGAGGAGCTGTGAATTGTTGGTAATTACCCGATACAATTACTAGTTGAGTAATTTTAATTTCTTCTTTTTATTTTTTTAATTTATTTTTAGCTCTATTATTTTAAATTTATCATTATTATTCGGAAAATAATTTTAAATTTTCTATTATTTATATTTTATTTCCCTCTCATTCTTAGCTTTTGCTTCTTGTGATTCCATGTGATTTTCGTATTATCTATTTTATTTATTTGTGCTATATTTTTTTTTCATTAGCATAAATTTGTTAGTGTTCTATTTTTTAAATTGAAGGAAAATTCAATGTTGAATAAAGTTATAGATTTATGTTTTTCTTTACTTTAAAATCACATTTGTGTAACTAATGTTGAAATTTGACATAAGAGTATTATATTAAATTTCTTTTCGAATTTAGAACTTATGTATTTTCATTTCATTTGTTTTAGTAGTATTGACTTGATTTTTCACATTGCAAGTTATTTTTTCTTTAATTAGACTTGATAAATTATCCTCTTGTCAAAAATTTATGACATTATATTTATAATATTGATCTTTTTGTAAATATGTATTTTATGATGTGCATAGAAATCTTGTACTTTAAATTTTTATTATTAATTTAATTAATATATACTAATTTGAAAAACACAAATCAATTTTTTTTTTATAATATTAGTTAAGAACATGTGTCTGTTGATTAATATATTTTCAAAAGACAATATATATTTTAAACATTTAACTCAATATTATCTAAAAAAGTCTCTTATATGTCTAATATAAATTTATAATTTTAGATAATTAACTTTTATTCTTAAAATTTATTATAATCTTATGATTGCAATTGTGCAACCAAACAATACATTTGTAATTACACTTTAATTACACTATGGCAAACAAACAGATCAATGGAATTACTACGCTACATAATTGTTAGGATGGTAATTACAACCCTGGTAATTACATCAATTTCAATTATCTAAGTGTTTTCAAACGGACCCTTAGTGTTTTTGTTAGAATGACCATATTGCGCCACATTGAAAGAGGAGAAATATCTCCAATTGGTAACACCTCACAAATTCTAAGCTAAGACCGAATCATTTCTCGTATGTGCGTAGATTCATATTTGAGGATTCTAATTTTTATATAGTTACTGAGGTCAATTTGTTAGTGTGTAAAAAGATTTGGAGATGAATTAAGGTTATAAGAACCCTCTAACACAAAGTTGAGTTGAAAAATTCTTTAGCGGTTGCATTTCTATACATAATTTTACTTGGATTAACTATAATACCCCAAAAAAAAAATTCAAACTAAAACTCAAACCATCCTTCGTTGTGAGTAAGATTTTACCGAGGAAATTTGAATTTCTTGAGTGCTAAAGTCACTAGATGTAGCACCTAGAGTTCCAAGAAGAACTAAAGAGAATTCATTCAAATCATTCCTAAGTTTCTTTAAGTTTTGGGTCAAATTCAAACAATATTAACTCTCATTACAAGATGAATTTGGTGGGCTACAAGGTACCAAATGGAAGGTCTTTGAATTGTCTTTCCAACGCCACCGAGTTTGCTAAGTTTCAAGGTTGGATGAGTGATATATACCCTTTGGAAGTCAAGCTGTCCAAATAAGGAAAGTTACCCGAAAATAGTAAGGGGTATTTTGCTCTTTTCCTTACCCAATCAGATTTAATTCATTTTTAGTAAGGTTTTAAGTGTCTAATCCTATTAGGTTAAATTTTACAATCCTAATATATGCCTAGGATTTTAGTTGAGAGTTCAAGAAGAGAAAAAGAAGAGAAAAGAGGAGAGGATCAAGGTGTTTGTCGAGGTTCTTGAGTTTTGTTGCGAATTTTTGTGATGGGTTTGATTCCTAAGAGGTATGTAAGCTTCCATAATGTTGGGTTTGTTCTTCCACATGGAAATCATGTTATTTTCATCGCAAATTTCATTCTTGAAGTTGAAGGATTAAAGTTCTTGATAAGTGTTCTTGAAGTTCATTCTAGATCTTGTTTTGTTGGGGTTTTGATGAATTCTTAAGATGAAAGTGAGTGTTTTGAGGGCTATATTGAGTGTATTAGAGTGTACTTATGTTGAGTAATCAAATCCAAGTTATTGGGGAAGAAACCGTTCGATTCTAGGCGAGTTAGGGTGAGAAAACGAGAAAAGAAATTCGTTAGGTTTTCTGGGTTGGGGCCTGGCACGCCGCGCCAGCCAGTGCGCCCCAAATTATGTTCTGTAGTTTAGGGGCTGGCGACCCATGTCACTCAGTGTGCCAGGGTCTCCTACCCCGTCCAGTTTGCAGTCGGTTACTCTGTTTGAGTTCTTTTAAAGTGTACCTTCACTCATTTTTTATTCTTAACACTCTAAACTACTTCTAAACACCTAGAAATCATTCATAAAATGAATAATAACCTTGAATTCATAATTCATAATTCAACATTCAAGGTAGAGTTAAGAGTTCAGTCTTGAGAGTTCTTTTGAACATTCGAAGAAAGTCCCTTTGAGTCTTTTGAGGAGTCTTCTACAATTTCTAATAACTTGTTTCAAGACTCGAGCAAGTGAGTATGAGAGTGCGGAGAATGTATTCATGAATCTACTTTATCATCACGAGATCCTTCATATCATGAAACATAACTCTTGAATTCATAATTCACATTCAAGAGAGAGTTAAGAATAGAGTTTCAAGAAAGTCTTTGATTTCAATTGTGAATCCGTTGTGATCAACTATCGATTTGGGATAAGTTTTGAGGAAGTAAGTATGAGATTTAGAAGAGTCGTATACATAAGTTACTTATTGATATTTTAGTCGTTCAGTCGAGTCGTTCATGCCCTTAACTTCCGCATGAACTCTATCAGTTGAGTACCTTTGAGAGGAGTAGTATCTTCAAGTTCTATGTCTTGAGTATTCAGTTCTTAACCCCTTTGAGATTATATTTCTAATCATGATACTACTACATGTTACCCATGAAGCCTTTGAGTTGAGTTGTTCATTCCCAGAACTCCGCATGAACCCTATAAATCGAGCAGTCTTGAGATGAGAAGTATCTTTGAGTCCTTGAGTTGAGTAGTTCATGCTCATAATTTCGTATGAACCCTCTGAATTGAGCATTCTTGAAATGAGTAGTATTATTGAAGTTGTTGAGTTCCAAGTATTGAGTTCTATCCATGGTTATTGAAAACCTTGTCGTTCACGCCTTTAATTCAGCATGAACCATATTTTAAGAATTTTTTTACAAATGCCTTAAACTTGAGTTTTGAGTTAAGTAAAGAGTAAAGAGTGAAGTTCATTTCTTTAAAAGAGTATATGGGGACTACGTATTCCCAAAGAGTAAATGTTTTCATATTTAATCAAATCAATAAAGGAAACACCGATTTCCAAAAGAGCCTTTGAGCTAGTTTTCAGTAAAGAGAAAATCCTTTCATATTTAAGAAATAGAGGAAACACTGATTTCCTAGAGAGCCTTTGTGCTAGTTTTGAACAATTATCTCAAACCACAGAAATAGTTATGTCTTTAAACATATGAGCTAGTTATATTTTGGGAGTAGTATTGAGCACCGATATAGGGGAGAGTTCAGACAACTCACAGCCCCCATAAACCGTGTAGCCAACATGGGTAGAAAAGGGTCATACTTTTTAGATGATTCCTTAGTGCTTTTTAGCATAGACTAGTGGATCCACGTAGTAGTTAGGTTCTATACCCCCGTCAAGGTATAGGACAGCCCTGGCAGCATGAGGTAAAACGTTGTATCATCACATAGTTCACATTGATGGTTGTCGGTTAGAGAACCTCCCACAGTTATATATTGTATTCTTATATACACAGATTTTACCTTATATTTTCATATATAAGCACAGTTTATCTTGTATCCTTGCATACAACAGAGTTATTCTGTATTTTCAATACATTGAGTTGCTTTCTACTGTTTTAAAAGCTTTCCATATATTTCATCGGTATTGTTGCTTTATATTGAGTTGAGTATTTAGAGTTGAGTATCTAGAGTTGAGTACCCAGAGTCGAGTATCTGATAATTGAGTCGAGCCTCATTTCACTGAGTTGAATATTTTATTGTTGAGTTGAGCCTTATTTCACTGATTAAGTTGAGTATCTTATTCTTTAGTTAAGTTTAGTTGAGTTAGTTGAGAAGAGGTAAGTATGTTTCTTTTCCACCAATTCAAGCTTATGTTTATGTTTTAGAATTCCCCTTACATGCTCGTACATTCCATGTACTGCCCCATTTTGACCCATTGCAGATACAAGAACTTGGTCTCATCAACAGGCGCTTAGTTGATACCACATGCAATTCGAGTTAGCTATGGTGAGCCTCATTGCTTCCGAAGGGTTCCACTTGTACTTTCAGTTATATCAGTTGTTAGGATGTCGTGGGTCTTGTCCCGACTTCCATCCTTGTCATTTAGAGGCTTCATAGATAGACAGTAGAGTTTCAGAAGTATATTCATTTATTTTGTTAAATGTTTTAAAGACTTATGCTGCTATTTTTTGGCGAGTTGAATATATTATTTTTATTCAGTTTGTAAGCTTTGTATGCTTGAATTAGTCTTCCGCTTGTAATCAGCCAGGATGAGGGTTCGCTTGGGACCAGCAATGGTTATCGAGTGTCGGCCACTCGAGGGTGTAGGCTCGGGTCATGAAAAACTTGGTATCAGAGCACAGAGTTCAAGTGTCCTAGGGTGTCTATGAAGTCGTGTCAGTAGGATCTTATTTATGGTTGTGATGACCCCACTTCTATAAATAAGTGACTAAACAATTATGAAAAGTTTCCCTTATTTCATAATCTTAATCGTGCAATAGAGCTATGTCATAGAGATTTATTTATACTCGTGCCTTTCTCAGATTCATTCGACCACCCATCATACTAGAGGTGGTTGAACAGAAGAGTCAGTCATTTATCGATGAGTTGTTCTTAGCAAGAGTTTTGAGGAAGTCATGAGACTCCACAAGGGCTTGATAGAAGCTCATGTGTGAGTTACGTGTTAAGTTTCGAAAGAATGCACCCATAATTATATGAATCGTGCGTTTGAGCTAAAAAGAAAGTTGTACTCTCTTCCGTAAGCCTTGTTTCAACCAAGATCCTTATGAGGAGGTATGTTTAGAGCTTGGGTAATATTTTCACCCCAAAGGTTAGCATGAGTTACGAGATCATGAGTAGTAGTAGTGAGAGAGCCCAGAGTTAGAGGAAAGTATGCATAGGTTTAGTGATCCAAGAAAGGGAGATAGAGTATATATTTGTTAACCAGAATAAAGTCAATGTCGATGTGCCATTGTATTAGAGGAGACTAAATTCATGTGTTGAATAGAAGCACAGAGTATTCATAAAGTGCTAGATCTAGGCTAGGCTTGTGATTTGTTTGAATGGGTCATGATGTTCAAAAGGTTATAGAACTGATCAAGTAATGAGCTATAGTATATTAGGCGAGCAATTATACTGATATTCGGGTTTAGTAATAAACATTAAGCTTGAATTTGAGATGAGTGTCATGATCAAAAGAATGGCAACATGAGGGTGATGATGCTAGTCTTGAGATTGTATCTAGAAGACTTAACATAGAGTAGGTGAGAAATTGAGATGCTAGCTGTAATGAATATGAGTAGTACAAGTAAGAGACCCTAACCTTTAGATAAGGGCAGTGAAGTGTGGCTAAGTCACAAGAGTAACAAGATCATTAAGAGGTGTACCGAGAGGGTAAGTAATCAGAAGATATTAAGAGAAGCACCTTAGAAAGAGGTCTTAGTACCTGCTTATGGAGAGTTTGGTAGTCACGAGATAAGCTTCTCCCAAGTGTTAGAGTAAAAGAGGATGTAGACAAGTTTAGAGATGATTGAATAGGTCCATAGCTTTCGAGTGTCAGATGTAGACCTAAGGAGGAGATGACAAGTTAACAAATCAAGTCAAGTGTTTGAGAGTAAGATAGTAATGAGTTCCAAATAGTTTGGGGGATATATTTTTAGAGGTCTTTTTAGTACTGGAGTGATGTTAGAAAGAGGAGGTTGATGTTCTTATCGTGATAGTGATGGTGTGATAAATCCATCTAAGGTTATAAATGAGGAGGAAAAGGAGGATGAGGTTTTACTATGAGAAATAGTTAAATGAGAGCCGTTAGTTGGTTCTAAAGGAGTTGGTTAGTAGGAGTCCATGGAGTTTTTAGAGTACTAAGCGTGAGTATGGTGTTGTTAAACATTAGATGGATCTTGATACGAGCCCAATGTGGAGGTAAAGAGTAATAGTCTTGGGATGGGATTCCCTATAGAGATGTATAGAACCAAAACTTAAGGATTTGGGTTAAGCTTGAATATAGGAAGAGCATACCATTATACTCAGACCTTAGTAAGAGTAACCCCATTCCATACCTAGTCCAGTTGTCATTCGAGGACGAATGATCCCAAGGGGGAGTTATGGTAACACCCCAAAAAATTCTTCAAACTGAGACTAATTTCTTAAGTATTAAAGTCACTAGATGTAGCACCTTGAGTTCCAAGAATAACTAAAGAGAGTTCATTCAGGTCATTCCTAAGTTCCTTTAAGTTTTGGGTCAACTTCAAATGACAAAAACTCTCAGTACACGATGTGTAAGGTGGGCTAAAAGGTATCTAATGAAAGGTCCTTGAATTTTCTTTCCAACGCCACTGAGTTTTCTAAGTTTCGAGGTTGAATGAGTGATATTTTCCCTTTTGAAGTTAGGTTGTCCAAATAAGGAAAGTTACCCGAAAATAGTAAGGGGTATTTTGGTTTTTTCCTTACCAAATCAGATTTAATTTATTTTTGGTAAGGTTTTAAGTGTCTAATACTATTAAGTTCAGTTTTATAATCCTAATATACGCCCAGGGTTTTAGTTGACAGTTCAAGAAGAGAAAAAGAAGAGAAAAGAGGAGAAAAGTGGAGAGGATCTAGGCGTTCGTCGAGGTTCTTGACTTTTGTTGCAGATTTTCGCCATGGGTTTGATCCCTAAGAGGTATGTAAGCTTCCATAGTGTTGGGGTCGTTCACCCACATGCCAATCATGTTATTTTCAGCACAAATTTCATTCTTGAAGTTGAAGGATTAGAGTTCTTGATGAGTTCTTGATAAGTGTTCTTGAAGTTCATTCTAAATCTTATTTTGTTGGAGTTTTGATGAATACTTGAGATGAAAGTGAGTGTTTTGAGGGCTATATTGAGTGGATTAGAGTGTACTTATGTTGATTAATCGAATCCAAGTTATTGGGGAAGAAATCGTTCAATTCTAGGTGAGTTATGGTGAGAAAACGAGCAAAGAAATTTGTCAGGTTTTCTGGGTTGATGCCTAGCGTGCCGCGCTAGCCAGTGCGCCCCAAATTATGTTCTAAAGTTTAGGGGCTGGTTCCCTGCGCCACTCAGTGCGCCAGGGTCGCCTGCCCCATTCAGTTTGCAGTCGGTTGCTCTATTTGAGTTCTTTTAAAGTGTACCTTCACTACTTAACTACTTCTAAACACCTAGAAATCATTAATAACATGAACCATAACCTTGAATTCATAATTCAACATTCATGGTAAAGTTCAAAGTTAAATCTTGAGAGTTCTTTCGAACATTTTAAGAAAGTCCCTTTGAGTCTTTTGAGGAGTCTTCTATAATTTCTAATAACTTAATTCAAGACTCGAGCAAGTGAGTATTAGAGTGAGAAGAGTGTATTCATGAGTCTATTTTATCATCATGAGATCCTTCATATTATGAACCATAAATCTTGAATTCATAATTCACATTCAAGAGAGAGTTAAGAGTATAGTTTCAAGAAAGTCTTTGAGTTCAATTGTGAATCCTTTGTGATCAACTATCGATTTGAGATATGTTTGAGGAAGTAAGTATGAGAATTAGAAGAATCGTATACATGAGTTTCTTATTGATATTTTGACCCTTGAGTCGAGTCGTTCATGCCCTTAACTTCCGCATGAACTCCATCAGTTGAGTACCTTTGAGAGGAGTAGTATCTTCAAGTTCTATGTCTTGAGTATTTAGTTATTAACCCCTTTGAGATTATATTTATAATCATGGGATTACTAAATGTTACCCATGAAGACCTTGAGTTGAGTTGTTCATGCCCTTAACTCCGCATGAACCCTATAAGTCGAGCAGTCTTGAGATGAGAAGTATCTTTGAGTCCTTGAGTTGAGTAGTTCATGATCATAATTCCGCATGAACCCTCTGAGTTGAGCATTCATGAAATGAGTAGTATCATTGAAGTAGTTGAGTTCCAAGTATTGAGTTTTATCCATGGTTATTGAAAACCTTGAATTGAGTCGTTCACGCCCATAATTTGACATGAACCCTATTTTAAGAAGTCTTTTACAAATGCTTTAAACTTGTTTTAAGACATGAGTTTTGAGTTGTGTAAAGAGTAAAGAGTGAAGTTCATTTCTTCAAAAGAGTATATGAGGACTATGTATTACCAAAGAGTAAATGTTTTCACATTTAATTTAGAAAGGAAACACCGATTTCCAAAATAGCTTTTAAGTTAGTTTTCAGTAAAGAGTAAATGCTTTCATATTTAGGCAAGAGAGGAAACACTGATTTCCTAGAGAGCCTTCGGGATAATTTTTGAGCAATTATCTCAAATCACTGAAAGAGTTATGTTTTTAAACTATGAGCTAGTTATATTTTGGGTGTAATATTGAGCACCTATATAGGGGAGAGTTCACAGTACTCACAACCCCCATAAACCGTGTAGCCAGCATGGGTAGAAAAGGGTCATACTTTTTAGATGATTCTTTAGTGCTTTTTAGCGTAGACTAGTGGATCCACTTAGTAGTTAGGTTCTATACCCACAGCAAGATATAGGAAGACCCTGGCAGCATGAGGCAAAACGTTGTATCATCACATAGATCTCACTGATGTTTGTTAGTTAGAGAACCTCCCACAGTTATATATTGTATTTTTATATACATAGAGTTTACCTTGTATTTTCATATACAAACAGAGTTTATCTTGTATCCTTGCATACAAACAGAGATATTTTGTATTTTTCAATACATTGAGTTGCTTTCTATTGTTCTAAAAGATTTCCATATATTGCATCGGTATTGTTGCTTTATATTTAGTTGAGTATCCAGAGTTGAGTATCCAGAGTTAAATACCCAGAGTTGAGTATCTGATAATTGAGTCGAGCCTTATTTCACTGAGTTGAATATCTTATTGTTGAGTTGAGTCTTCTTTCACTGAATTGAATATTTTATCTTTAAGTTGAGTATCTTATTCTTGAGTTGAGTTTATTTGAGTGAGTTGAGAAGAGGTAAGTATGTTTCTTTTCCACTAGTTCATGCTTATGTTTATGCTTTAGAATTCCCCTTTCGTGCTCGTACATTCCATGTATTGAGCCATTTGGCCTGCACTGTTTCATGATGCAGGTACTCGGATCATCAATAGGAGCTTCGTTGATACCACATGCAGTTCAAGTTAGCTATGGTGAGCCTTTTTTCTTCCGGAGGGTTCCACTTGTAATTTTAGTTATATCAGTTGTTAGGATGTCGTGGTCGTTGTCCCGACTTTCATCTTTGTCATTTAGAGGCTTCATAAATAGACAGTAGAGTTTCAAAAGTCTATTCATTTATTTTGTTAAATGTTTTAAAGGCATAAGTTGTCTATTTTGTGGTGAGTTGAATATATTATATTTATTCAGTTTTTAACCTTTGTATGCTTGAGTTATTCTTCCACTTGTAGTCATCTAGGATGAGGGTTCACTTGGGGACCAGCAATGGTTCTCGAGTGTCGGCCACATCTATGGTGTAGGCTCGGGTAATGACATAAACATAAAATGAGCATATCTTTTAAATGATAAGGAGATATGTGTCCTATTACCCACCAAATTTAAGGTCATTGAGTAGTCTTTATGATGTCGTCAACCTCTTATCAATTCGAGGTCAAAGTCAAAAGTTATGATTATTTTATTATTGACTGACATTCTGGAAAGGAGTTGCGGACCATATGTGTGCAAAAAGTCCGCATCTACGAAACACATGTGAAAGGCAGATGATGAAAAATTAAGATCACATTCTATTTTGAGATGCGTTTCACCTTCGTGCAACAAGTTTGCATCTGTGAAATGCATGTGGGCCAACGAGGAACCTTTAAGCTGGTTTTAATTCAATTTTTCTCACTTTTGGTCACTCTTTCAAGTCTTGGAAATGTGTTTCTCTTCTCTTCTCATCCTCCTTCAGCAAGAGGTCCTTTTCTAAAGTTTACTAGCTTTCAATTCAAATTTCGTCATCTAATCTTGAATTGATAATAAATTATCTTAACCCTTGGTCATAGAATTTGCAAGAAGCGAATTCAATAATCTCAAGAAAGGATTTTTTTTATTATTCTTCATCAAGATTTATAGGGAGTTTAAGGTATGTAAAGTTATGATAGTGAGGAACTTAGTTCTTCTTCACGCACTACATCTAAAGTTTCAATGAGAAATATCATAGCTAGAGTTTTACCCATTATATATATAGAAGATTTGAAATTTGTTTACTTTGAGTGTGGTTATTTTTAATTCTACTATTGAAATAGAAGATTTCAAATTCGTTTACTTTGGGTGTGCTTATTTTTAATTCTACTGTTGAAATCATTATACTCTATATTGTTGATGGTTAATGATTGACTTAGGGTTCATCCTATTCTATCACATGACCCCTCTTAGTTAAAGTTTTTATAAGTAAAGTTTATCACAACTTTTAAAGAAGTTTTCAAGAAAGAGTTCAAGAAAGTATATTTAGTTTCCAGTACTTTGTTTTAGAAAAGTTTTAAGAAAGTATATTTTGCATCAAGATGCATATTTTCGGAAATAAAGTATAGACTGTCTCTTAAAGAAAGCATGCTCAGTTTCAAAGAAAGCATATCTCAAAATTTGAGAAAAGCATAGTTATTGTAAATAATTTATTTGTGGATGTCAAGTGATCTCTACTATAGCAATATGTATTTGAGGATGTTTTGTGATAACAACACCTTGCTGTTATAGCAATATGTATTTGTGGATGTTTTGTGATTACATCACCTTGCTACTATAGCAATATGACTACTCCAAGTCATATTGCCTATCAAAGGGCATTGAAATGATGATGAAAAGAGAACACCCAAAAATAGTTACTACTTTTATTTCTACTTTCTATTTTTCTTTGCTCTCTTCATATGATTTTAGTATTCTATCTTTATTTTATAACACGTTATCAGCACGAATCTCTTCATCTACGAGCATATTCGATTGTGCATTAGTCCAAACATAAATAGCACATAGTATATTTTATTTTGCTATATAAGTCTTCTTATACTTGATAGTCAAAATTTGATGTGTTTAATAATGTAACTATCATTAATGTTATCATGGATTTTTCAGCTAAATATTAGAAGGACAATTAGTACATACTTAATTGGTATACTTGTTGGAATAATTGAACTCACCAAAATTGTTAGAAGACTAAAAGTGCATAACATGAATTTTTAATTTGGTTCATACTTTGTTGTGGTTATCACCTAGTAATACATAATTGCTTGTAAATGAGATACAGTTAACTTAAGGAATGCATATCAAAATAAAAAAGAAAAGGTATTAAAATTTCTAATGTTGGCGTACATTAACTTTGATCAACATCATTGATTATTTTACACTTGTTTATCTTTCACTAGCTAATTATTTACTTCTTGAATTATTATAATATGTAATATGTACTAACATAACTTGTTTTATAGTTTCTTTTAAAAAAGTAAACAAACTACTATTTGAGAAGTATTTTATTTTCTTTTGGAAACATCAAACGCATCTTTCTGTCATGAAGGATTCTTAAAGAGGCAATGAGATGCCATTTAGGTTGACAATTAACAAATTTTTCAACGGTAAGCTAATGGTATGTTTTTTATTTATGGTAAACTTTCTTCATAATAATAATTACATTAATTTTGATATGCCTATATCTACAAAAAGAATATGCTAATTTGAGAAATCCATAAAATATTTTCTAACATATAACCTACATGTCATTGAGACAGTTTAACACGTACGCTTTATTAGTTCCATTTATCAGATGGTTATTTAATTTTTGGATTTTGAGGTATTATTCTATTTATTGTGATGATTAGTGTTTATCTCTAATCGCTTTATCTTGGAATTATAATTGAAGAAAGAAATCTTCTTAACTAGTAAAAAATGAAGTTAATATTGAGCATTAATTTGTTTGTCTTTCAATAAGTAAATTATTCACTCAACATTAATTTGTTGGTATTTCAATAAGTAAATTATTCATAAAACTTTTAAGTTGAAAAATGATATTCAGAGCAACCTATGAAGACCAACTTTGCTTCTGTTTAGATATGGTAATAATTTATATGATCTTTTGAAGTGTTATTATGACTAAATTTTTTGTGCTCTTAATGACAAAGTGATAACATTATAAAGGCTCAAGGGTAAATTTTATTGATTGGGGTAAGACGGTTGATTCAAGTTTCATCGCACCAAAAGGGTAAGAAATCAATTAAAGTCTCGGTGCATCATGATGATAACATTTTGGGTTCAAGTACCTTCGTATTTTGGCCTAACATGCCTTTGTATGGATAAGACATTGAGTTAAAGCTCCAATGCAATATATTGATATATAATGATGATTGAGCTAATCGATATGCTCTTGCTCAAAATTGTGAAGTTCGCCCCATTGAATATGATTCATTCATTTAAGCGAATGTGATGGCAATATAGTAAAAGTCTGAAAGATGAAAAGATTATTTTATGATTGGATATATGAATATGGATGTCAATGGACAAAATAATAATTTTCATCATTGTGATGATTGTAAAAGAAAGAATATTATGAGTTCTCAAAATTTTCCTTCAAAGAGTGAAGATAATTTTTGTCATCAAATTTGGTATGAAAGGTATTTGGCACACGATTACTGTATGTGCAAGCTAATTTGATTTTATAAATCCTCCATCAAAATAAAGAAATATAAAGTCAAGGTGTACTTGACCTTTCAAAGGTGATGTCGAAGTATGTCATTTGAATATGATAAATTTCAAAGCATGAAAATGAAATTCTAATGGAAAGAATAATTATGAAGCATGTATATATGATTATAGTCAATTCCTTGAAGAGAATGTGACTTGTGATAAGTATCATGAAAAGTGGACCATTCTTGAAAATGGATGTGTCAAGATATGATGAAAATTAATCATAAATAAGGACATACTCATGTTGATTTAATAAATACCAAAACACACCCCTAAGGGAGGTTAGAGAGAAATAAAGAAAAATTATTTCGGTATAAATGATCATTGGTCAAGTACTTTTAGTACATCACAAATATTATGGTATGTTTTATAATGAACTACCGAAAGGGCAAAAGAAGGAAATATTTTTTTTGCCACAAAATTTTTCATTGGTTATGTATCTCTGTACGTCAAAAATATTTTATCAGATATTAAATAAAAAGTAAGGAGATTCTAATGACAAAAGTAAATCAAGAAACATGTTTTGCTTGTAATGATTTTGACCATGACAATAATGATATAAATTTCTCCTTGAAAGAGATGTTCACCACACAAACAATTTGAAATATGTGGTAGTTTCCAATGTTAATTGTGAGCTTTAGTGAGTTAATGTGTTACTACCCAAAGAAATAAAATTGCTCGTGATATTGGAATTGTAGTAAGTCTCGAAAGAAATTTTTTAAGTTTCAAAGAAATAGTCAAAGAAAAAAAATATTGAGACTATAATATGGAAATATTTAAGGTCTTCATATTAATATAATCAAAGTGGGTTATAAATATTTACGTGAAATATTACCCATATTTTCATGTTGCATGTGGTAACTAAATATGAGCGTGATGATGGAATCACATGCAAAATAAACTAGAAGTTTATTAAAATAAATATCTGTTGGCATGGCCGGCTGACGACCATCCCGGTTCAAATATGATACGAAAATAAATGAAAATTTATGTGGTTATATATAATAAAGAAATAATAAGTTCTTCAAGAATTCTCTTGTGATGTTTGTTCTCATGATAAAATTGTCATTGTACCAGCTAAGTATGAGATTTTATCTCCTGAAATTTTGAAATATATAAAAAGGTGAATGTGGGTCCATTCACCCGCCGTGTGGATCATTTACTATTAAATGATTTTAATAGATGCAACTATTTTATGGTCACATGTTCTTTAATTTATTATCAACTTGCAATTTGATTTTTGCAAAGGTTGGGTTCTTGAATTGTTAAATGAAGAGCACATTTCAAATTATAAAATTATAGTTATGATGTTGGTTTATATCCAAGTAGTTTAAGAAGAAATTATATGCCTACAATTATAGCTAAACCATTGGTTTATGAGAACAAAACTCCTAAAAGAAATTTGGTATGAGATGTGTTATTTGAAGTGTAGCAACACGTGTACGTATCAAACCAAAAAGGTTCCCCTATCACAATTGGTTCAGGGCCAGGAACCAAATAGTTCTCATCTACAAATTTAAATATGTGGTATATATTTCATTGTTCTACATTACGCAATGCACAAAGATGAGTCCCCAAATAAGGTTGGGTGAATGTTAGATTCTCTAACATTAAGGGGAGATAAGAAATCGGAAAATAAGTTATACACAATAAATTATCATTGGTATGATCCTCATTGAAGAGATAATTTAAGTTAATTGTCGGGAAAATGCATAAGTACCCCCCCAGCCTATGCCCAAAATCCCAGAGACACACCTAACCTTTACTAAGGTCCTATTACCCCCCCGAACTTATTTTATATGTAATATTCTACCCCTTTTTGGACTACATGGCACTATCTTGTGGGCCCAACGCATGTTGACAAAATTTTCAAGGATAGTGCCACGTAGGCCGAAAAAGGGTAGAATATTATAGATAAATTAAGTTCGGGGGGGTAATAGGATCTTAGTAAAGGTTAGGTGTGTCTCTGGGATTTCGGGTATAGGCTGGGGGGGTACTTATGCATTTTCCCTTAATTGTCAAATGCATTCGCTGACCATATGTTATAATCCAGTTATAAATGCTCCAATGAAAAGTCCTTGAAGGACATAATTTATTGCATTCCTGAAGTGTGATAGATTAATCGATTTGAAAGATAAAACTTCTTGAAGAAGAAAAGGAGAAAATTATCAAGATGGCCATAATAATGAGGCAAGTGCTTTAGAAAGAGCACCATGACATAACACTTCATAAAACCTTGGCAAAAGTTCAAGTAGCTGAAAGATAATAAAAAATAAAAAGAGATCGACAAGTTATGTCATATTAGAATCGATATCAAATGAACCATCAACGATATCTTTAATATAATATAGCGCTCAAAATTATAAATGGTGATGAGGATCTTAATATTAAATCTATCGAAAGTTGACAGATAAATGGTTGTCCAAAGAAAATATAATTCAAATATGTTTTATTTCACTTGGAAAGTGATATTTTTGACTTATTTGTCCATACACCAAGATATAATGTCAGTGGGGTACAAATGAATTATTGTGCGATAAGTAAAATCGTAAAATATAAAGTACGGCTTGTGCATTAGAAAAATAAAGATTCTTTTACAAAAGTCCTGACATTATTATATGGAGATGTATTTTCCTAAGGTAGATGCAATGAAGTTTATATCAGTCTAACAATATATGAAAAACTTGAATACACATGATGGGTGATTATCATGTCTAGCTAGACAACAAATAATACACGAATATTTCTGAAGGATTTAAAAGGTTTTAAAGTGATTCCATTGAATAGTACCCCAAATGATTGTGAGATCGCTTAACATAAAGATCAATTTTGATCTGAGTAAAATGGTTGGAAAATATCATGTCATAGTGTAGTTGGTGCACTTATGTATCTTACTATTATTATTATTATTATTATTATTATTATTATTATTCATGGTATAATAATTTTATCAATATGCATGTAAAATATAACACTGCTTTTATTAAGTGGAGATATTAAAGTGAATCAAATATTGATACACGTTATTCATTCTGATAAATCGTGTCAAAGTTTATTGATTATGAAATTGCAGGAAATTATTTGATTTATATGAAGTTTGATCTCAAGAAAGTTATTCGTTTTCATGTGGAAATATTTTCATATCAAATCATTCTACAAGACATTAATTTTATTGAAACTTTCCATCAATACTTGGTTGTTGCTACTAATAAGTCAAACAAGCAATTTATCTACAACGACAAGATCACGAACCGAGTGATTTCTAAGAATGTATTTGATCAAAATCAATAACTCAACACATCTAGAAAATATGTGACATTTCTTTGAAAAGAGATAGTCCAACAACATTATATGAAGACATTGATGCATGTATAGCTCAACAAAGAGAAGGACACATCAAAGAAGACTAAACAAAACATATTTCATCAAGGTTCTTCTTCTTATTCATGATCTTCAAAAGAAGGATGTAGCCAATTTTTAACACTTCGTATTCACCAAGGCATTATCAACTTCAAACTTTGAGAACCCGAAATATAAGATTGGAATGCGTCATCTTCGAGTTGTTAAGTGATGCTTTAATTGGGGAGAGGGGGGGTATAATACGGGCTACACTCTTTTTCCCTTAGGCGAGGATTTGTCCCACTGAATTTTTCTGGTAAGGTTCTTAATGAGGCAGCTACCAATGTGTATTACAACTTACAAGATATGTGTACTCTTTTTCCTTAACTAGGATTTTTTCCGTTGGGTTTTTCCTAGTAAGGTTTTAGCGAGGCAGATTATAAATCAAGACATGAGCATCCAAAGAAAGCATTACGAACAACTATGTTTACTGGAACTTTTACTAAATTTGTGCTCTTACATGGACATCCAAATGGAAGAGTTATAAATAATTTATTTGTAGATGTCAAGTGATAACATCAACTTGCTACTATAGCAATATGTATTTGTGGATGTTATGTGATAACATGACCTTGGTATTTGTAACACCTCGATCTTAGAAAGAGCTAAACTAGAAATAGCTAAATTGAAAATTGGGGAAGTTAGTCTTCAATTCTGAGTTTTGAGTCAACTTGAAACGACCATAACTTTCAATACAAAATGAAGTTATATAACACCCCGTATCCAAAAAGGGAAATGAAACCAATTCTGGTAAGTTGCAGGTGCCATCCACGCAGTCCAACCACGACCCATGGGTTGAACCACGGACCATAGGTGGGCCCATGGATAGGGTACCCAAAGTAGGTTGTCCAGGCAGGAACGACGACTAGACCGTCGGTGGGTCCACCGTATATGGTACAAGGGTCCGTAGGTAGCAAAATATCTGTACTTAGTGATGATTGACCGGGACAGACCATGGGTCAGTCCACGACCCATGTCTTCTATTAACATCACAGCCTTACCCTCTTTGCTTGATAGACAAGACAACCTAAATACAAATAAACTCATCCTACTTCTCATGTCAGCAACCATCTTTCTAGCATAGCTAGATAGTTGAGTGAACTTGAGGATGTACTTATGCACACTCATAGATTCCTGCTTAAGAGTGAGGAATTCTGTTACCTTTGCCTCTCTTAGTTCACGAGGAAAGAAACGCCCCATAAAAGCACCTTCAAGCACAGCCCAAGTCACAATTGGTGCTCCTTCAGCTCTACTCTTCTTCCATTGGTCAAACCAAATTCTAGCAACACCCTTCAATTGGTATGCAGCTAGCTCCACGCGCTCGACATCAGCAACATCCATAACCTCAAAAACCTTCTTCAGCTTTTCCACAAAGTTTTTTGGATCCTCAGTGACACTACAACTGGTGATATCTGGAGGATTTATCCTTGAGAACTCACAGATTCTGGATGTATCAGCCACATCCTGTCGATCCCCTCTCTGTCGACTTGTTTGGTTGGCCACTACTTGACTGAACATCCGGATAGCATCCCAGAACTCAATATTAGTGACCTCTCCTTGGGTTGTACTTTCGATGCATTGGGGACCCCTTGATTGTAATACCTTGCTACTTGAAAGAACTAGAAGGAGCTATGATGAGTCCATATTTTGGACTCATTTAGGGCTTGATTTTAATAGATTTAGTGTCCCAAAATGCATATTTTATCTCAATAACTGATGTAAATACTTGAATTTCAGGTATTTGAACTTAGGGATAATGCATGGACACTATGGAGCAAAAGAAACAAGGAAGTCGAAAGAACGAAGAAAAGAAGGCCTGAGGATCGCCTAAACCATTGGGGGAGTCGCTGAATGGCCTTAGTCTCGCCTAATGTTCCAGTGTGCCAAGATTTGAAGGAGAAAATCGAGTCGGCGAGATAAAGGTGTAGTTGGTGAGTCGCCGAATGATTCCGTGGTACAGTACTCCATCATTGAATGTTACAGACTTTGAAGTTGCTACAAGACAATGCGGAAAGGCTATGAACCAAACCAAAGGGCGGATCACCAAATGGATTGGCAACCCCGACTAACTGCGTCGAGTGATCCTTCGCAACACATTTTTTGACGACTATAAATACTTGTTTGAATTTTTAGTTTAGTATGCAATTTTTAAGTTTTACATTTTAGAAACCAATTTTTAGAATTACTCAGTTTTAGAACTTAGTTTTTGGGAGACAATTCTCTTTAGCTTTGAAGAGTTGAAGATTTCCATTTTCTAAGCAATTGGAAATGGGTATTGAAGATTCTTCATCCTTGACATGTGTAACAACATATTTATCATACCCATTTGATGGAAACACTTTTCGGTATCGATTTCTATATCTTTTCTATGTCTAGCTAAACCCCAATTCTTAGGGTGTGATTTTGTGAATATGGGTTGAATTTACTGATGGGTATTGCTAATTGATTGTTTATTCACTCTTTAGAGGTGATTCCGTTCAGTAGTTGTGTTTGAATTTAATGGGGCTGTAGTTGCAAATACAATTTTATCTTCATATTTTTTACTTGCTCAAGAGAGAAGTTTTAAACCCAAAACTACTAAATCGATAGTCTGTGGTTATTGGGTTGTCGTGGATTCAACTCGAGAGAGTGAATCCTAAACCCTCTCCCACACATTCAACTCGAGAGAGTGAATGTACTAAGGCGAAGGTTGTGCTTCATTGCTTCTTATCGGTGTTCGACAGAAACCGATTTGATTCGGGGTAAATTGTTCGAGAGAAAATTTACCCCCACTAAAGTCTAGCCTAGTTACCAATTTGCAGTGAGTTACTATCACTAGCATTTACCGGGTTGTGTATTTTAGTCCATATTCCTATCACATCCCAAGAATTCTGTCTCCATATTTGCATTTGCATTTTAGTTGATAATTGCTTACCAAACCCCCTTTGATAATTGACACTTGTGTCACCCTTTTAATTTATCATGTTTTTCTTCATAAATGTCTATAGCTATAATTGACTTGAGCATGTTTATGCTTTTCTATTGATTCTCGGGTACTAACAACTCTCTGTGGAACGATCCCAACCTTTGGTTGGGTTATATTACTACTCACGATCATTGGCACTTGAACTGGAAGTAGTATCCTGATACGTCAAGTCAAGCTAAAATTAGGAAGAGTCATTTTTGGAAAGAATGAGAAATATGAAAAATTGGTTAAGCCATGTTAAGTTTGGATTTTTGATCAACTTCAAACGACCATAACTCCTAGCTCATGAAGAATTAGGTGTGCTACCACATACAGTAGCAAATATCTTTGAATTATCTTTCAAAACTCTCCCAAGTTTGCTCAATTCCGAGTCCGTATGAGTGAGATATGTCCGTTTGAAGTTGGGCTGTCAAGATAAGGAAAGTCAAAATAGGATTTTAGAAGGGCATTATGATCTTTTCTCACCCAATTAATTAATTTCATTTTGTGCAATTAAGTTTGGGTCTAAACTGATTGGATTCAGTTTACACTTTTGAAAACTAAGTTAGGGTTTTGAGAGAAGAGAAAAGAAGAGGAGAAGAAGCAAGGAATCATCAAATTCTTGAAGCTAAGATCGTAGATTTCGTCAAGGGGTAATCCCTACAAGGTATGTGAGATCACATAGCATTGGGTTAGTTCACCTAAGCGCCAATTATGATTTATTTCAGCGAATTTATGTTCTTGAAGGTTTAGAAATTGAGTTCTTGATTGGTTTTGTTGAAGTTCTATTGAGTTCTTGATTCGTTGAAATTGTTGAGGAGTTGTTGATTCAAATTCATGAAATTAGGTGTAGTTTGGAGTAGATTCTTGCATATTTTGGTTATGTGGTCGAATCTAAGTGTTTGGGGAAAGAACCAAGTGAATCTAGAGGGTTTAGAGTTGAAAAACGAGCAAGAAAAATTGGGGATTTTCTAGGCAGGGGCTTAGGGTGTCGTGCCTCTCAAAGCATCCAACTTTAGAATCTAAATTTTGGGCTCTGGGGCGCCGCGCCACTTAGAGCGCCCCAACTCAAACTCTGAAGTTTGGGCTCTGGCCCCCCGCGCCACTCAGGGCTCCAGGGACGCCAGGTCTTATATTTTTCCCCACTTCTTTCTGTACTAGTTCCCTAGAAACGTACCTAAGTTTCCTAGTTGATTCCTACACTCTAAGGTACGTCTAAACATCATGAAATCATCCATAAACATGAGATCATGAGCCTTGAATCCATAATTCAATTCAAGGAAAGTTAAGAGTCAAGTCAAGAGAAGTTCATAGAGTTTTCCAAAAGTCTTTTACAAACATTTTAACTTTGCTTTAAGGCTTGAGTTTTGAGTTGAATAAAGATTAAGAGTAAAGTTCATTTTGTCAAAGATTATACGGGAATTAAGTATTCCCAAGAGTTGAAATATTTTCACATTTAAACAAGAGAGGAAACATCGATTTCCAAGAGAGCCTTTGAGCTAGTTTTTGAGTAATTATCTCAAATCATATAAAGAGTTTTGTTTTTAAAACATTTGAGCTGATTATATTTTGGGAGTAGTATTGAGTACTGATATGGGGATGAGTTCATAATAACTCAAGTCTCCATAAACTATGAAGTCATCATGGGTAGAAAGGATCATACTTTTTAGATGATACCTTAGTGCTTTTTAGCATAGACTAGTGGATCCACTTAGTTAAGGCTTTCTATATCACGACAAGGTATAGGAAACTTCTTGCAGCGTGGGTGAGACGCTGTATCATCACTTTAGCTCATAGTGATGGTTGTCGGTTAAAGAAACTCCCACAATATTATATTACTTTATATGTAAAGTGAGTTGTTATTGCATTTCTTTAACACATTGAGTTGTCACCTACTGTTTTAAATGCTTTGTATAACTGCACTTTTATTATTGTTTTACTTTGCATTTGATTTGAGTATCCATGAGTTGAGTAAAGCTAAGGTAAGTATTTTTTTCAGATTCCTCTTAAGATTATGTCGTATTTAGTTTTCCCCTTGCATACTCGTACATTGAATGTACGGATGCCAGATTGCCTGTATCATTTTATGATGCAGATACAAGTTACCAGGATCAATATCCAATGACTCATAGATCCAGTTGAGCACTCAGAGTCAGTTGGTGCGCCTCTTTGCTATCCGGAGGACTCCTTTTCATTGTTTTAGTATTTCAGTTGTTAGGATGATCGGGGGTCTTGTCCCGACATCCCTCTTTGTTTTAGAGGCTTCATTGACAGTTAGATAAGAGTCATTTAGTCTTTGCATTTTAGTTCTTTTGTTAAAACACTTGAGATACCATTTGGGCTAGTTGATGTTTAATTCTAAAGTATTCTGAGTTATGTCTAAACAGTTGAGTAAAGTGCATTTATTTCTTTGATTTAATGTTGAGTAAAGTCTTCCGCTAAGTAAGTAAGTCAGGCCAAGGGTTCTCTTGGGGCTAGCAATGGTTCTCGAGTGCCAGTCCCACCCAGGGTGTAGACTCGAGGCATGTAGAACTTGGTATCACAACACAGAGTTCAAGAGTCCTAGAGAGTTTATGAAGTCATTTTTGTAGGGTCCAAGTTATCGGTGTGAAGCGCGCCACATCTATAATTAGGAGGATGCGACATTTTGGAACTATCTCACTTCTTTCACATTCATTTCATGCGATATAGTTTATCTCTATGAAAGTTTCTTTCTAATTCGTGCTTGTGTGTGTCTTTCTGTTGATCATGCCTCCACGAAGACCTGTTAGAGATCGTTCTACTAGGAGTAATGTCGAGGAATAAGGGGTACCCAATGCACCTGAAGTGCATCCCCAAAGAGAAGTCACCAATGCTGAATTTAAGGAAGCGATCTGAATGCTAAGTCAAGCTGTGACTAACCAGGTTGGGCAACAAAGAGGAGCTCGACAGGAAGAGGTTGATACTTCGAGGATACGCGAGTTCTTGAGGATGAATCCTCCAAGCTTCACTGGTTCAAGTACTACTGAGGATCCGAAAAGTTTTGTTGAGGAATTGCAAAAGGTATTTAAGGTTATGCACATTGTCGATGTTGAGCGAGTCTAACTAGCTGCATATCAACTAAAAAATGTTGCTAGGACTTGGTTTGACTCATGGAAGAAGGGTAGAGATGAGGGTGCACCAATTTTGAGTTGGGTTATGTTTGAGGAGGCTTTCTTGGGGCGTTTCTTTCCCCGCAAACTAAGAAAAGCCATGGTAGGGGAATTCCTTACCCTTAAGTAGGATTCACTAAGTGTTCATGAGTGTCTTTTGAAGTTCACCCAAATTTTCCAATATGCTCCAGAGATGGTTGTGGATATGAGGAGCAGGATAAGTCTATTTGTTGCTGGGTTGTCCCGTCTATCAAGAAAAAAGGGCAAAGTAGTTATGTTAATAGGGGACATGGATATAGCAATGTTGACGGTTTATGTGCAGCAGGTTGAGGAAGAGAAGTTGAGGGATAGGGAAGACCTTAGAAACAAGAAAGTTAAGACAAGGAATGAGTCCGGGTAGCAAAAGAATAATGTGAACCGGTCTTCTTTCCAACAAAAGCAAAAGGGACTTGCTCCATCATTTTCTAGTGCACCTGCACCCAGAAACAAAGATGAGTACAATAGTTAAAATTCACAGCATTTTAGAGCTAGACCTGCACAGTCTTAGGGTAGTGTGGCACAAGGAGGTAACTGGGCTTCTGCATGTGCTAAGTTTGGTAGGAACCACCCAGGTAAGTGTCGCGATGGCTCCACAAGTTGTTTCAAGTGTGGAAAAAAGGGTCACTTCATGAAAGAGTTCCCTAAGAACTGACAGAGCAATGGGAATCAGGACAACAGGGCCCAATCTTCATCAATTGCTCCACCAGATAGAACTGCATCTAGAGGAGCTACTTCAGGGGCATGCGGAGGAGAAAACCATCTTTATGCTATCACAAGTCGTCAAGAGCAAGAGAATTCTCCAAATGTTGTCACTGGTATGCTCAAAGTCTTTACTATTAATGTGTATGCTACGCTAGATCCAGGATCGAGTCTATCTTTTGTGACCTCTTATGTCGCAATGAAATTTGATGTTCTTCCTAAGAAACTTTGTGAGCCCTTTTATGTTTCTACACTTGTTGGGGAGTCTATTCTAGTTGAGTGAGTCTATCATGATTGTACCATTTCCATCAATCACAAGAGCACCATGGCTGATTTAGTTGAGTTAGATATGGTTGATTTTGATGTTATTCTTGGTATGGACGGGCTTCATGCCTATTATGCCTCCATTGATTGTAGAACTCAAGTTGTCAAGTTCTAGTTTCCGAATGAGCTAGTCTTTGAGTGGAGGAGTAGTTCAACAGTGCCTAAGGGTCGTTTTATTTCGTAACCTAAGGAAAGCAATTTAGTCTCCAAGGGGTGCGTCTATCACTTAGTCTAAGTTAATGATTCTAGTGTTGATACACCTCCTATTGAGTCATTTCCAGTTGTGAGTGAGTTTCCAGAAGTCTTTTCTAATGATCTACTCAGATTCCCTCCTGAGATAGAAATAAACTTCGATATAGATGTCCTTCCTGATACTCATCATATCTCTATTTCGCCATATTGAATAGCTCTAGCAGAGTTGAAAGAGCTAAAAGAACAGTTGAAAGATCTCCTTAATAAGGGTTTTATTCGACCAAGTATCGCACCTTGGGGCGCTCCGGTCTTATTTGTGAGAAAGAATGATGGTTCCCTTATAAGGATGTTTATAGATTACTGCCAGTTGAACAAGGTTACCATCAATAGTAAGTATCCTCTTCTGAGAATTGATGATTTTTTCGATTAGCTTCAGGGTGCCACCTATTTCTCTAAGATGGAACTCATATCAGGCTACCATCAGTTGAGAGTAAGGAAATGTGATATTCCAAAGACAGTTTCAGGACCTGTTATGGTCATTATGAGTTTCTGGTCATGTCATTCGGTTTAACCAATGTGCTTGCAACGTTCATGGACCTTATGAATAGAGTATTCAAGCCTTATTTGGATATGTTTATTATCATATTCATTGATGACATACTAATCTACTCAAGGAATGAGGAAGATCATGCTAGCCATCTCAGAATAGTTCTCCAAACTCTAAAGGATAAGGAGTTGTATGCTAAGTTCTTGAAATGTGATTTTTGGCTTGAGTGTGTGGTATTCTTAGGCCACATTATTTTCAATGAGGGAATTAGAGTGGATACCCTAAAAATAGAGGTAGTGCAGAATTAGCCTAGACCCACATCTCCAACTGATATTAGGAATTTTCTGGGGTTGGCTGGATATTATAGAAGGTTCGTAGAGGGTTATCATCTATTTCGTCTCCTTTGAACAAGTTAACTCAGTTAAGTTTCAATGGTCTAAAGCTTGTTAGAAAAGCTTTCAGGAATTAAAAAAGAGGTTGACTACTGCCCCAGTATTGACCTTACCAAAAGGTACCCAAGGTTTTGTTGTGTATTGTGATGCATCTAAATTTGGTTTGGGTTGTGTGTTGATGCAGAATGGCAAGGTTATAGCTTATGCCTCCAGACAGTTGAAAGTTCATGAGAAGAATTACCCAATCCATGATCTAGAATTGTCTGCCATAGTATTTTCTTTAAAAATATGGCGTCATTATCTTTATGGTGTTCATGTGGATGTGTTCACCGATCATAAGTCTTCAGTATGTGTTTAGTCAGAAGGAACTTAATCTCAGACAAAGTAGGTAGTTACTCAAAGATTATAACATGAGTATCCTTTATCACCCAGGTAAGGCTAATGTTATTGTTGATGCCTTGAGTAGATTGTCTATGGGTAGTACTGCCCATTTTGAGGAAGATAAGAAAGAGTTAGCAAAAGAGGTGCACAGACTTGCACGATTAGGAGTTCGACTAATGGATTCCATGGAAGGGGGAGTAGTGGTGATGAATGGGGCTGAATTATCATTAGTGTCGGAAGTTAAAGAGAAGCAACACCAAGACCCTACTTTGCTTGAATTGAAGGCAAATGTTCATAAGCAAAAAGTAATGGCTTTTGAATAAGGGGGGATGGTGTATTGAGGTATCAAGGTAGGTTGTGTGTACCAAGGGTGGATGAACTCCACAAAAAGATCATGGAGGAAGCTCATAGCTCCAGACATTTAATTCATTCGGGTTCCACCAAGATGTATCGTGACTTTAGAGAGGTTTATTGGTGGAGTAGTATAAAGAAGGGCATTGTAGAATTTGTTACTAAGTGTCTGAATTGCCAACAAGTTAAGGTAGAGCATCAAAGTCCCGGTGGTATGGCTCAGAACAAAATCATCCCACTTTTTGCCGGTAAAGACCACCCACTCAGCAGAGGATTATGCCAAGTTGTATCTTCAAGAGGTAGTTAGACTTCATGGAGTTCCAATTTCAATTATTTCAGATAGAGGTGCCCAATTTACTGCACAGTTCTGAAAATCTTTCCAGAATGGCTTGGGTTCAAAGGTGAACTTGAGTATTGCCTTCCATTCGCAGACATATTGTCAACCAGAGCGCACTATTCAGACTTTAGAAGATATGTTGAGGGCCTATGTGATTGATTTCAAGGGTAACTAGGATGATCGCATACCTCGCATTGAGTTTTCTTATAACAATAGTTACCACTCTAGCATCTAGATGGCTCCGTATGATGCTCTTTATGGGAGAAGATACAGATCTCCAATTGGATGGTTTGAGGTTGGTGAATCTGGGTTGATAGGACCAGACTTAGATCATCAAGTTATGAAGAAAGTGAAAGTTATTCAAGAGAGATTAAAAACAACCCAAATTCGTCAGAAATCCTACACTGATATTAGGAGAAGAGAGTTAGAGTTTGAAGTAGATAATTGGGTATACTTGAAGGTTTCAACCATGAAGGGTGTTATGAGATTTGGTAAGAAGGGGAAACTTAGTCCCCCGGTATATTGGTCCTTATCGAATATCCAAAAAGGTTGGAAATGTATCTTATAAGTTGGAGCGATCACAAGAGTTAGCAGCGGTCCATCCAATATTTCATATTTCCATGTTGAAGAAGTGCATGGGAGATCCTTCACTTATTATACCAACTGGAGATATTGGTATCAAGGATAGCTTATCCTATGAGGAGATTCCTGTTCAGATTCTAGATCGCCAAGTTCGCAAGTTGAGGACCAAGGAAGTAGCATCAGTCTAAGTTCTTTGCAGAAATGAGTTGTTTGAGGAAGCTACTTGGGAAGATGAGAAGGATATGAAGAAGAGATATCCACATCTTTTTGAGCCCGGAGAAATTCCAGATCAAGGTACTAATTCTCTTTTTAGTACTCTTTAATTTATATTCTTGATGTGTTAGATTTATTTGTAGGGTGTTTGAGCTGAATATTAGATGTTACACCTTTAGCCTACTAAGAGTAATGTCATTTGAGGACGAATGTTCCCAAGGGGAGATATTGTAACACACCGCTACTTGATAGAACTAGAAAGAGCTATAATTAGAAAGATTCATTTTTGGAAAGAATGAAAAATCTGGAAAATTGGTTAAGTTATGTTAAGTCTGGGGTTTTGGTCAACTTCAAACGACCATAACTCCTAGCTCAGGATGTGTTAGGTGTGCTAACAGATACAGTAGGAAATATCTTTGAATTATCTTTCCAACGCCGCTGAGTTTTCTCAATACCGAGTCTGTATGAGTGAGATATGTCCATTTGAAGTTGGGTTGTCTAGATAAGAAAAGTCAAAACCGGATTGTAAAAGGGAATTATGGTCTTTTGGCTACCCAATTAATTAATTTCATTTTTGGTAATTAAGTTGGGATTTAAACTTATTGGATTCAGTTTACGCTTTTGAAAATTAAGTTAGGGTATTGAGAGAAGAGAAAAGAAAAGGAGAAAAGAAGAGAAGAAGCAAGGAATTGTCAAATTCTTGAAGCTAAGATCATGGATTTCGTCAAGGAATGATCCCTACGAGGTATATGAGATCACATAGTGTTGGGTTAGTTCACCCACCCGCCGATCATAATTTATTTCAACGAATTTATGTTCTTGAAGGTTTAGAATTTGAGTTCTTGATTGGGTTTGTGGAAGTTCTATGGAGTTCTTGATTCGTTGAAATTGTTGTGGAGTTGTTGATTTAAATTCATGAAATTAGGTGTCGTTAGGAGTAGATTCTTGCATATTTTGGTTATGTAATCGAATCTAAGTGTTTGAGGAAAGAACCAAGTGAATCTAGGGAGTTTAGGGTTGGAAAACAAGCAAGAAAAATTGGGGCTATTCTGGGCAGGGGATTAGGGAGTTGTGCCTCTTTAAGCGCCCCACTTCAGAGTCTGAAGTTTGGGATTTGGGGCGCCGCGCCACTTAGAGCGCCCCAACTCAAACTCTGAAGTTTGGGCTCTGGCCCCCCGCGCCACTCAGGGCTCCAGGGACGCCAGGTCTTATATTTTTCCCCACTTCTTTCTGTACTAGTTCCCTAGAAACGTACCTAAGTTTCCTAGTTGATTCCTACACTCTAAGGTACGTCTAAACATCATGAAATCATCCATAAACATGAGATCATGAGCCTTGAATCCATAATTCAATTCAAGGAAAGTTAAGAGTCAAGTCAAGAGAAGTTCATAGAGTTTTCCAAAAGTCTTTTACAAACATTTTAACTTTGCTTTAAGGCTTGAGTTTTGAGTTGAATAAAGATTAAGAGTAAAGTTCATTTTGTCAAAGATTATACGGGAATTAAGTATTCCCAAGAGTTGAAATATTTTCACATTTAAACAAGAGAGGAAACATCGATTTCCAAGAGAGCCTTTGAGCTAGTTTTTGAGTAATTATCTCAAATCATATAAAGAGTTTTGTTTTTAAAACATTTGAGCTAATTATATTTTGGGAGTAGTATTGAGTACTGATATGGGGATGAGTTCATAATAACTCAAGTCTCCATAAACTATGAAGTCATCATGGGTAGAAAGGATCATACTTTTTAGATGATACCTTAGTGTTTTTTAGCATAGACTAGTGGATCCACTTAATTGAGATGTTTTATGTCAAGGCAAGGTATAGGACAGTTCTGGCAGCATGGGCGAGACGTTGTATCATCACTTTAGCTCATAGTGATGGTTGTCGGTTAGAGAAACTCCTGTTATACCCCATTTTAGCCGGGTCAAAATAGTGTACAACATTTTGGAGATTTCCAAAGTTAATTGACTAATTTAAGAAGTCGCCACCTAATTATTACGGTGAATTAGGACACCTAAATTAATTAAAGTTATTTTCTAAAGTTAACTTCATTTTAAGGTCTACTAAATTTAAGATTCTAGGTAAGGGTTCAACTAATCTAAAAGGAAGGGGTTAGGCATCCTTTAAGATCCATTAACAATGGTTAACCGGCCAAATTTAACTAATTAATTAGGCTAAGTATAAGAAAGTAAAAATTATTTATAAAAGCTAACTTAAAAAAAAACTTTAGAGTCAATAATTTAAAATATATTTTTTATGAAAAAAAGCATACAATTGAAAACATAATGAAACTTGTGAAATGGTCTTATGTTTGTATAAAACTTTACTTGTTAAAATGAATGAAGCTTGAATTGTTAGGAAAACTAATTGCATTATTTATATCTAGATATTTTATCTTATGTGATAAAATAGTAAAGAGAAACTATTGTTAACTAAAGCAAAAAAAAGTTATAAGCAACCAAATCACATAATTAAAATACAATGCCAGCACACTAATAAATAAGCAATAAAGAAAAATAGGATAAACCAAAATCATAATTGAATTTGGTAAAGGAATAACGTTTTCGGATTTGCCATTTTGGCAAGTCCCTCTCCATTTCTGTCCGGATGTATTTCGAGGGAGCAAGAGGCACAAGTGAAGAATATATATGCAAGTTTGAGTCTTGTAGTTACGTCGAGTCGTAAAGTAAGACTATTCGACTCCGATTTTCATGCAAACAAAGAAAAGGAGAATAAAGGAGTTAGAACAATGATTTATCTTTTAATAACAACAAAAAAAATTATAAAATGCAATAAAAACTAGAACTCAATCAATGTTCAACATGTATTTATGGTAGACAATGAGGTCACATAATGGTTAAACACATATTAGCTATTAAGCAAAGTTTGATAGTAACAAAATAATTTTTAACTCCAAGAATAAGTATTAAACACAACATAAGTTTTACTGTAACAAAAATTTCGTTTAGCATTGAATAGAATATCACATCTTGGTAACCAGTATAGTAAATGAAATATAGGACCCAAAACAGTGAGCTTAATAAGAAATCTAACTAACATTCTGCTTAATAACTTTGTTGAGCCAAATTATCATAAACTATTCATTTAAACAAAATAAAATCAAGACTTGTGAGAGTTGCAAGTATATTCAAATTCGACCAAAGATACTTTCGGCCAAAACAATGATGAATACCTGGATGATTTATAATAGACTTCTAAGTAAGAATATTAACTAAAAATCAACACACTCAAATTATCCGCAAGTAAGAATATTAACTAAAAATCAACATACTCAAATTAACCACAAGCCTTTGAACTATATACAAACATTTGTCACTTTCATACACAATAACAAGAGACTAACATGAACTCCTAAACTAGCATCGACACCTTGAACAAAATGGTAAAATATAACAAAGAAAGGCAGTTGAGATTACCGTTTGTGGGGCAGCGGACTAGGGCAGTTGGCAGCCTCGAATCTACTCGCTTACAAACAATATTGAACTCACAACGATAAGAATAAGGTAGTTTCAGAATCCTTTGAGAAAGTAGTTTCAGTAGTGAGAAAACAATGGAAGATCTTGAATGTTAAAACTTGTCGCTGTGAGTTTTAAGCAAACAGAAAAATCGTCCCCTTTTCTGACTAAGTGAGCAAGTACTTCTCGAAAAGTTTAAGCTTTTTGATTTCATTTGGGTGGGATTTCGAGATGAATTTGAAATTTGAACGTTTGAAGCATTACTCAAAGTTCACGTGATTTGGTCAGATTCGAGTAGAAAAATGGGAACAAAATACTGACATTGTTGTAGAACTTTGACTTTTTCTTGAAAGAGGAAGAGAGAAGGAAGTGTGTTGCTGCTGCTTAGAGCTACTATAAGATTAGGGTTGTAAGTTGTGAAGGGTATTTTTGGATTATTGATGAATTATATGGGCTAACTGATTATTTGGATTAATGGGTAGATGGGCTGAATGACTAAAACGTTTCTTGGACCAAAATAATCCAACTGGTGGGTTTTGGATTTGTTGGCATTTTTCCATCTTCTTTTAAAATCATTTTGGGCTTCTAACTTATAACTAATATAATTTATATTATGTAAAAAAGTTTAGTAAGTAAGAAACTTGAAATAAATTAACGACAATCTATTTTAAAGAAGACGACAATAAAGTAATAATAGTAATGTCAAAAATAAAATAAATAATTTTAAAATGATAATACAAAGATGATAATCATAAAAATAATAAAAGCTAAAGTAATATATATAATTACGATAGCAGTGAAGATAAATGGAAAATAATAGCGAATTATAAAGTATTCGACATATTAGCAACTTAGAAGCTCAACGAAATAAATTAGAAGAAAGGAGGGACAAAATTTGGTGTCAACAGCTTGCCTCTCTTTGACTGAAGACGATGAAAGAGTTTTCGGGAAAAGAAGTTGACTAAGTAACTAATTTTGTCTCGACCAACAAATATAGGCACGGGAAGCGTTTTGGAGTGATACTAAAGGAATTTTAGCCTTGAGGGATCATGAAAGGAGTTAATTGAGTTGAGATGCAACAGTGATTATGAAAGAAAAGTTTGGATAACCAACATATCACGTGTTCGTGATATGTAGGCAGAAATGAGTTTGAGAGTAGATCCTTGACCTTTGCTAGCGAGTTTGATATTTCTCTTCAGCAAATTTGCCCCAGTTCACTGCTAAGAAAAAGTTCCACGTTGTGCTGCATCATTTTTTATGTCGCCCACACCTGTGGTTTGATTTGAGAATTTATCCTCTTGGATGTTCTCAGCAAAGACCGAAATAAACTTGTTAGTAGAAACTGTAATTTATATAGAGAAGTGGCATGTTTTACCCTATTCAACACATGTTTTTATTTTATGTTGACCTTTGTTGGAAAGCTAAACTTTCTCAACAAATTGCCCCAGTTCACTGCTAAGAGAGAGTTCCACGTTGTGATACATCTTTGGTTGCTTTAGACTATTTTTCCTGAAACTCGTGTTAAAAATTGTCATTAAGGTAAGAGATAAATTAAAGTGTAAGAACGTATAAATGAATGGTAATATATGTATGTGTGAGAATGGTATGAAGTCGTGTGACTTATGAAAGGCGTGTGGCCAAATGTTGTCTCTAGTTGTCTTTAGAGACTTGGTAAATAAAGATGTCTCTGATCGTCTACAGAGACTTGATGTTGAGAGCCGTCTGGCTTATGATGATGAGGTCGTATGGCCAATTGGTATCTCCGTTTGTCTTCGAAGAAATAATGGCATATGATGTCTCTGGTTGTTTTGTGAGACTTGATGATGAATGATGTCTGTAAAGTTTAAGGTAAAGTCATTAAAGTAAGCAAAGTACATTAAAGTAATTGGTAAAGTAGTGAATAAAGTAAGAGTGTAGTCGTCTGGCATATGCAAATGATGTAGATAATGTCTTTGGTTGTCTTCGGAGACTTGAATGATAAATAAGGCCTCCGGTTGTCTTCGGGGTCTCGATGATAAGTGATGTCTGAATTTCCTCCGATTGTCTACGGGGACTAGTTGTAATGATGCCTCTGGTTGTCTTCGGGGCCTGATGAAGTGGTGCCTCTGATTGTCTTCGGGGCTAGATATTGATTGTTGTAAAAATGTAGAGTAAAATTACAAATAAAGTCATGATAAAGTAAAAATAAAATAAAGGTAAGTGAGAAATAAAGTTGTGTGGTTGATGACTGTGGAGCGGTGGGGCTAAGTGATGTCTTCAATTGTCTTTCAAGGCCTTTGTTGATTCCTATAAAATTTAAAATAAAGTCGTTAAAGTAAATAAAGTGAATTCTAAATGTATTTAATAAAGTAAAAAATAAAATTAGTGAAGTTGTTCGATTGTTGTTGATGTCGATGATTGTAATTGGTTGAAAGTCGCCTCTAATCTTTGATATTTAAGCCCTGATGAACAATTTGGTAGATCAAGTGGCGCATGTAATGGACTTAATTCCTATTCAATAAATCAAGGGGATTTTACCTACAAATTTTGGGTAAAGATGTTAGTGAGAATATAAAATCATGATGAATTAAAAGAAATAAAGTTAGAGATAAAGTAAAATTAAGGATGTGGTCATTTGGCTTATTCAGGCGAGGTCCTGGAGGCAAATGATGACTTTGATGTAATCCAGTAGGTACTTCTTGTATCTTTGTTGTTCCTGCACTCAAAGAAAGATTCTTAGTTGGGAGGGGGTGTTGATTCGTGTTGACTTAAAGCTTGACTTTGTTAGCCCTCCGTCCATTCTATTTGCTCAGACTTTGTGATCTCCGTTTGAGCCTTGGTAGATGAACAGTAAAAAAAAGAAATGTCTTATAAAATAAAAATAAAAATATCATTTGACAGAGATATTTGTTAGTATGTAGAAAAATATGCAAGCATATGTTTATAAGTTGTAAAAAATAATTTCTACCAACTCTTAGATTGTGACAATTTTGAAACAAAATGAATGTCCTTTGTCTGTTATACTTCTTGTCAGGTAGCAGCCTATAGCTTGACAATATTCGGTCAGTCCTTGACCATATTTTCCAAAATCTGCCCCAGTGTCGATTTCAGAAAAAAGTATGATAAATTTATGTTGTGATGAGACCGAACCTTATATAGGTTGCCTACGTATCTCGCCAAGAGAATCAGGTCAGAACGTAGTTCAAGTACATAGAAATGATTTGGAATTTTCTAATAAAGGGACCGAATCCGATTTGGATTGCCTACATATTCCACCAAGGAAATCAGGCCATGTGTAGTTCAAAATTACATAAATAGTAAAAGAATTTTAAATGTTTTGCCTATTGTGACTGAACCGTATATGGGTGGCCTACGTATCCCACCGAGGGAATCAAGTCAGGCGTAGTTCTCCTATTACAAATAAGGAAATTTAGAAATGTTCTACTGTAAAACCAAACCCTATGTGGGTTGCCTACGTATCCTGCCAAAGGAATCAGGTCGGAATGTAGTTCGTGAATTACATGAAAAGTGGAAGTTACATTTAAAAGAAACCTATCTAAAGTCGCCCTTTGGTGTAGTTTCTTGACTTCTCTTGAATGGAAAACCTCATGCTCGAATATTGTCATGTTGTCATGTTTTTTGGTCGATTGTTCAACTATAGATTGTCTTCACATCCTTTGAAAATCTTGCTTGGCTTCAAACTTTGTTCATTTGTTTCATTACGTCACAATCATAAAGTTGGCAGATTTAATTTGAAAATTAATATATAAAAAAAAATGAAAGTAATAAGTAAGAGGTAATTAGGAAAATAGGAAATGCATTCATAGATTTTGCAATTAAGCTTTCAAAAAATGAGGCAAAACAACATAAAGTTTTAAGGCACGATTTAAGCCTCGATTTTTTTTATAAAAACAAAATCATGCTACTCCAAAAAGTTTTACTACTTGTTCAATCTACCAAGACTCCCGGCGAACCAGAGATGGAGTACAAGTCCAATTCTTCAAAGTCTCCTCTGGTTCAGCACCCCAAATGGTCGGTGTCTCGCTGTTGTAGAGAGACATGTAAGATGTTGCAACAGTAACCTCTATCAACGCTTGTTCATGGGTTGTCATGATATGAGCATCAAAGGCCGATAAAGTATTATTTTTCACCCTTCCAATGGGCACAATACCTCCGTTCAGCACCACATTTTCCTCTATGGTTATCATGTTCACATCAGCATTTCCATGTTTAGGCAGAGGGTTGTTGTTCACGTTGGGCTGAGGTCCAGTAAGTTGGATTGCTCCTTCTTTAATCAAAGCTTCAATCTTGTTTTTGAGACCATAGCAATCCTCGGTGTCGTGTCCAACAACTCCAGAATGATAGGCACAACGCTTGGAACCGTCAAACCATTTTGGAATAGGATCAGGAATTTTCCCTTTAATCGGTTGTATCATACCTGCTGTCTTCAACCTCTCGAACAACTGAGCCAATGGTTTGGCTATTTTTGTGTAGTTGCGAGTGGTTTTGATTTCATGATTTGGACGAGCTCTAGATGCGGTATATGGTCGATTTTGAAAAGGTGAAGCTTGGAGTGGTTGGTATGAATGTGGTTTATTATAAGTAGGAGCTCGAGGTTGATAGTAGTTCGCTTGGGTGTTGTAGACATGGTAAGGAGCTGATGGAGGATGGTAGAGAGCCTGTGAGGCTTCACCATATTGGTAAGGGTAAATGGGTTGATGTGGTTGATTTAGGTAGGGAGAAACTTGACCTGGCATGCGTCCTTGGCCAATCATGACAGCAGATACATCTTCTTTCTTCTTTTTGTTCCCATTGATAGAACCATATTGAATTGCTTTGCTTGCAGCATGCAAGGTTGTAAAGTCTTGGATTCTTCCTGATTTGATCCCTTCTTCCAAGATTTCTCCCATTCTAATGATTTCTGTGAACTTTTGTCCCATCATGGTTATCAGTTTCTCATAGTAAAAACTGCTATCTTGGGATTCAATAAAGGTAGCAGTCATTTCACTCTCACTCATCGGTGGTTGGACTCTAGCTGCTTCTGACCTCCAACGTAGAGCATACTCACGAAATGTCTCAGTAGACTTCTTCTTTAACTTAGTGAGGTAGAACCTATCTGGTATGATGTCGGTATTGAACTTGAATCGATCCATAAAGTCTTGTGCCATATCACTCCAACCGCGCCATTTATGGAGATCTTGTTGTGTGTACCAAGCAAGAGCTTCACCAGATAAAATTCTTATGAACAACTTCATTCTGACCCTCTTGTCTCTCCCCACTCCTACCAGTTTATCACAATACGCCCTTAGATGTGTATGAGGATCACCAATTCCATTGAAAGTATCAAACTTTGGCATTTTGTACCCTACAGGCAAATCAATATCAGGTTGCACACAGAGATCCTCATATTCTAGGCTTTTGTTTCCCCTAGTAGTTTGGAGGTTTCTCATTGCTTCCTTAAGATCACGAATCTCTCTAGCTAACACATCATCAGCCTTTGCCTTGACATCTTTCTCCATTTCCTCATATTGATCTACCTCGGGTTGAAACTTGACCGGTATTGGGTTGGTAAAGGCTTGAGTTTCCATCGCATATACTGGAGGAACATGTTGCACATAAGGAGTGGCAATATGTGCCCCTTGTATATGCTGAGTTGTATAAGTTTGGACAATGGGCGTATTTTGGATTGGAGGTGGTATATTTGATGGGTTTACATGATTAGTTGTAGGTAGTGGATAAATGTTGGTGGGTAGAGAAATATGAGGAGTATGGGTTGGAGGTTGGTTTTGTGGGTTGACAAGTGATGGATTAGGAGGAGTAGCATAGGTATTGTAAGTAGGTGGTTGACTCTGTGGAGGAGTGTAGACGGGTGGAAAATTTGATGGATTTATGGGGGTAGTTGAAGGAAGGTTATTGTTGGTAGGCGGAGGTTGTTGTGGAGGAAAGTGTTCAGGAACTGGTGAATCAAGTGATGAAAAACGAGGTGGATTTGGTGCAGTACTTCTAGGTTCATGAAGTGGACTTTGGAGTGTGATGGATAAATTGGTCAAGTCCCTAACCCGAGTTAGTTCACTACGTAAATCCTCAATCTCTTGAGTCAAACGAGCGATGTGTTCATCATGTTGAATAGCAGTTCTATCTTCGGAAGTCTCGGGAGAGTCATTAGGAACCATGATATGTCCTGGACCAATTGGATCAGATGTGGTTGGATTAGTCATAGTAATTTTTCTTCCTTGAATAGCCCAACTACGTCGAGGTAATGTCGATGACTTGGACCTTGTGAAGTAAGGATGGTCGGCCAGCTCGATTGTCAACACGAATCAACTTTTGTAGGGAAAAAATAAAAATAAAATAATAATAAGACAAAAATAATGTTAGTTTTAAATGAAAAAGTGAAGTCATGTTCACATAATTCAAATAAATCGCGTAGCATGCAAGTCATCAAGTAGAGTCAAATAAGTTGTAAGAATAACATGTAAACAAGTCATCAAGTAAAGTCAAATATATCACAAAGATAACATGTAAACGTGTCCTAATATGCTTGTGACCTCTTTGTGCCAGAGGTTGGCCTAACGTAAATTTAAGAAGTATATTTGCCATAATATGTCATCCCACTGCTCTTGATTAATTAAATAATTTTATTTCTCCAAATATAAAGTACTAGATAATGAAATTATTTATTACATGTCTAATAAATACAACGTAAAGTACTTCCTAAAGTAAAAGAAATTCTAGTATGTCCGTCCTTCTTGGTTCCTTTTGGTGAGATCACCACCTATTGTGTTTCATCGTCAAGTCTTCGTATCTGTCACAGAAAGGTTAGTCATACCGTCCCTAAAGTTTAATTAATTAGAGCAAATGGTCCATATTTAGGTATAAATATTTCTCAAATATACACATAATTAATGATAGGTCGTCACTTGGGGTTGGAAACCCACTTGGACATTTAAGGTAAAGTCGACTAATGGACTTAATACACCAAGGGTATAAAGTCTCTTAGGTCATGAAATGATGTATGCTCCTTGTAAAGTGTGTTGGTTTAGCTCTACTTTGGGTAAACTAGGAGTGGTTTTACTAGACACAAGGTTTCCGAGTGGACTACTCGAGTGAGAAGGCTACGCGGTCACACGAAAAAAGATTCGGACACCCTGCGCATATGCCAACTCTCCTAAATTTTGGAATTTTGAAAGAAACTTGCGGGTGCGCAAAATACACCTCGCGTGTACGTGTGATAGTGTGAATTTCCAAGAAGTGGAGAAATATGAACGGAATGACAGTTAAGAAAAGCAGTAACACATAATCATATATAACAAACAAACAATTTATAGCATGTAAACATAATTTATAGCTAATGAATGATTTATATCATGTGAAAATAATTCAACGCAAACAAACAATCAATTGCATGTAAAAACAGTTTACAACAAATAATGTAATTAAAGTAAGCACATAAAAGCCTAATTAAACTAAATCTGTTGTGGTTAGAACTTATTAAGTCTCCAGTGAAGTCGCCAAGTTGTTATACCCCATTTTAATCGGGTCAAAATAGTGTACAACATTTTGGAGATTTCCAAAGTTAATTGACTAATTTAAGAAGTCGCCACCTAATTCCATAATTCAATTCAAGGAAATTTAAGAGTCAAGAGAAGTTCATAGAGTTTTCCAGAAGACTTTTACAAACATTTTAACTTTGTTTTAAGGCTTGAGTTTTGAGTTGATGAGTAAAGAGTAAGAGTAAAGTTCATTTCTTCAAAGATAATGCGGGAACTAAGTATTCCCAAGAGTTGAAATGTTTTCACATTTAAACAAGAGAGGAAACACAGATTTTCAAGAGAGCCTTTGAGCTAGTTTTTGAGTAATTATCTCAAATCACAGAAAGAGTTTTGTTTTTAAAACATATTAGCTGTATATATTTTGCGAGTAGTATTGAGCACCGATATGGGGACGAGTTCATAATAACTTAAGTCTCCATAAACCATGTAGCCATCATGGGTAGAAAGGATCATACTTTTTAGATGATACCTTAGTGCTTTTTAGCATAGACAAGTGGATCCACTTAGTTGAAATGTTTTATGTCAAGGCAAGGTATAGGACAGTTCTGGCAGCATGGGCGAGACGTTAGCTCATAGTGATGGTTGTCGGTTAGAGAAACTCCTGTTATACCCCATTTTAGCCAGGTCAAAATAGTGTACAACATTTTGGAGATTTCCAAAGTTAATTGACTAATTTAAGAAGTCGCCACCTAATTATTACGGTGAATTAGGACACCTAAATTAATTAAAGTTATTTTCTAAAGTTAACTTCATTTTAAGGTCTACTAAATTTAAGATTCTAGGTAAGGGTTCAACTAATCTAAAGGGAAGGGGTTAGGCATCCTTTAAGATCCATTAAAAATGGTTAACCGGCCAAATTTAACTAATTAATTAGGCTAAGTGTAAGAAACTAAAAATTATTTATAAAAGCTAACTTAAAAAAAAACTTTAGAGTCAATAATTTAAAATATATTTTTTATGAAAAAAAGCATACAATTGAAAACATAATGAAACTTGTGAAATGGTCTTATGTTTGTATATAACTTTACTTGTTAAAATGAATGAAGCTTGAATTGTTAGGAAAACTAATTGCATTATTTATATCTAGATGTTTTATCTTATGTGATAAAATAGTAAAGAGAAACTATTGTTAACTAAAGCAAAAAAAAGTTATAAGCAACCAAATCACATAATTAAAATATAATGCCAGCACATTAATAAATAAGCAATAAAGAAAAATAGGATAAACCAAAATAATAATTGAATTTGGTAAAGGAATAACGTTTTCAGATTTGCCATTTTGGCAAGTCCCTCTCCATTTCTGTCCGGATGTATTTCGAGGGAGCAAGAGGCACAAGTGAAGAATATATATGCAAGTTTGAGTCTTGTAGTTACGTCGAGTCGTAAAGTAAGACTATTCGACTCCGATTTTCATGCAAACAAAGAAAAGGAGAATAAAGGAGTTAGAACAATGATTTATCTTTTAATAACAACAAAAAAAATTATAAAATGCAATAAAAACTAGAACTCAATCAATGTTCAACACGTATTTATGGTAGACAATGAGGTCACATAATGGTTAAACACATATTAGCTATTAAGCAAAGTTTGATAGTAACAAAATAATTTTTAACTCCAAGAATAAGTATTAAACACAACATAAGTTTTACTGTAACAAAAATTTCGTTTAGCATTGAATAGAATATCACATCTTGGTAACCAGTATAGTAAATGAAATATAGGACCCAAAACAGTGAGCTTAATAAGAAATCTAACTAACATTCTGCTTAATAACTTTGTTGAGCCAAATTATCATAAACTATTCATTTAAACAAAATAAAATCAAGACTTGTGAGAGTTGCAAGTATATTCAAATTCGACCAAAGATACTTTCGGCCAAAACAATGATGAATACCTGGATGATTTATAATAGACTTCTAAGTAAGAATATTAACTAAAAATCAACACACTCAAATTATCCGCAAGTAAGAATATTAACTAAAAATCAACATACTCAAATTAACCACAAGCCTTTGAACTATATACAAACATTTGTCACTTTCATACACAATAACAAGAGACTAACATGAACTCCTAAACTAGCATCGACACCTTGAACAAAATGGTAAAATATAACAAAGAAAGGCAGTTGAGATTACCGTTTGTGGGGCAGCGGACTAGGGCAGTTGGCAGCCTCGAATCTACTCGCTTTCAAACAATATTGAACTCACAACGATAAGAATAAGGTAGTTTCAGAATCCTTTGAGAAAGTAGTTTCAGTAGTGAGAAAACAATGGAAGATCTTGAATGTTAAAACTTGTCGCTGTGAGTTTTAAGCAAACAGAAAAATCGTCCCCTTTTCTGACTAAGTGAGCAAGTATTTCTAGAAAAGTTTAAGCTTTTTGATTTCATTTGGGTGGGATTTCGAGATGAATTTGAAATTTGAACGTTTGAAGCATTACTCAAAGTTCACATGATTTGGTCAGATTCGAGTAGAAAAATGGGCACAAAATACTGACATTGTTGTAGAACTTTGACTTTTTCTTGAAAGAGGAAGAGAGAAGGAAGTGTGTTGCTGCTGCTTAGAGCTACTATAAGATTAGGGTTGTAAGTTGTGAAGGGTATTTTTGGATTATTGATGAATTATATGGGCTAACTGATTATTTGGATTAATGGGTAGATGGGTTGAATGACTAAAACGTTTCTTGGACCAAAATAATCCAACTGGTGGGTTTTGGATTTGTTGGCATTTTTCCATCTTCTTTTAAAATCATTTTGGGCTTCTAACTTATAACTAATATAATTTATATTATGTAAAAAAGCTTAGTAAGTAAGAAACTTGAAATAAATTAACGATAATCTATTTTAAAGAAGATGACAATAAAGTAATAATAGTAATGTCAAAAATAAAATATATAATTTTAAAATGATAATACAAAGATGATAATCATAAAAATAATAAAAGCTAAAGTAATATAGATAATTACGATAGCAGTGAAGATAAATGGAAAATAATAGCGAATTATAAAGTATTCGACTTATTAGCAACTTAGAAGCTCAACAAAATAAATTAGAAGAAAGGAGGGACAAAATTTGGTGTCAACACTCCCATAGTATTATATTACTTTATATGTAAACTGAGTTGTTATTGCATTTCTTTAACACATTGAGTTGTCACCTACTGTTTTAAAAGCTTTGTATAACTGCACTTTTATGGTTGTTTTACTTTGCATTTGAGTTGAGTAAAGCTTAGGTAAGTATTCTTTTCAGATTTCTCTCAAGCTTATGTCGTATTTAGTTTTCCTCTCCCGTTCTCGTACATTCAATGTACTGATGCTAGTTGGCCTGCATCATTTTATGATGCAAATACAGGTAACCAGGATCATCATCCAGCGCCTCGTTGATCCAGTTGAGCACTCGGAGTCAGTTGGTGAGCCTCCTTGCTATCCGGATGACTCACTACAACAGATTCGATTATCAGGGACAAATAATTTGGTCATCTAAAAATTAAATTTCGTCACTAAATATCTTGTGAGACGAAAAATAATTCGTCAATCAATCATTACTAAATGTGTGTTGCTAAAAGTATACAAAGATGATTTAGTGCTTCATCGCTAAAAGTATTATATTAACTACAAAAAGAAAAATTGACCCCAAATACTTAAACATTCGTGATAAATTTATTTGTCGTAAAAAGTATATTTTTTTGTAGTTAATTAATAGTATGCTTCGTCTCTAAAAAGGTTATTACTACCGACAAAATTATACCATCACTAATTATTTTACTTCAATCAGTAACGACATCAATTGTCTCTACAGTTATATGTATTTCGTAGTTGAACAAAATCTAATTTCGTCACTAATGACTATATTTTATATAAAAAAAATATTTTATTCTTAAATGTATTAGTTAGGGACGCATTTATTATTATAAAAAGGTTAATTTTCCTATTTATCTCACCTCTCAATGTTTTTAACCCCTCCCCATGAGCTCCCACATATTATGCTTTTTTGGGGACTCGAACTCATAACCTAAGTGAGGACTGCTTACCATCCGATCAACTCTCTCTTATCTCTCATTTTTATTTTATTTTTAACCTAACTCACTTCTGTAAAAATAATATATTATATGATTATTTATACACATAAACCAATGCATGAAATTTACCACCCAAAATTCATTCAAAAATTATAAGATTATTATGTACAGTTGCTCCACGTACGTACGTGGAATTACTATTAAATATGTATATATTTTTAGATAGAAGCAAATAGATCGACTTAGTCTATGCAATTTACCAATCACAAATCAATAGACACACACAAAAATTAGCACCAAGACTTGAGAAATTATTTTTCTATCGCCTTTATCGATGAAAGTGTATTAAATAAAAAACAAAAGTGTTAAACCAATAAATATTAGCGATCTAGTGGTAGAACCGTACCCCACACACGGTACTTATAACTTGGATTGTATTTTTCAAATGATGCATTTTATAATTGCATAATTTAAAAAAATTGTTGAATTGAACTTTTTCATTTTTACAAAATCGACCAAATTCGTATGAAGCACTTGTATTATTCTTTTTGTAAGTTGTCACTTGTAATTATGAACAATTGTAGCAAAAAAAAAGATGTATCTAGCTATGAATTTTTTTGTATAATATAGTTGAATTATTCACTACAAATTTTAAGTCGTCGCTATTTAACACCTTACATATTTTGTGACAATTTCTTTTTTGTCACTAAATCAAAGATTGATTAGAGAAAATAAAATCTTTGTCACCAATTATTTATATTATTAGTGAAGAAAATAAATGGCATAATTAAATCTAAATTTTTATACCTAAAACTTATAATATTTAACTACGAACTCTAATTTATTTATATTGTAACAACATATTTTTTTAGATGAATATTTTTTGTGTCCAAAAATTAATAAATTTTAAGACAAAAAATAACTTTTCATGAATTATATACATTATTAGTGACAAAATAATGTGTCACCGATAACTTTAAATTCGTGACTAACACTACTTAACAAATGGCGCCAATTCATTTTTTGGTGGAAAACTTTAGTGGACAAAACTTTGCTACGGATTTTTATATTTCGTCACTAAAAGTATGTGTCTCATATATTTTAGCATGAAAAGAAAATTTTGTCAATAAAAGCGAACAATTAGTGACAAATTTCAGATCGTAGCTAATAATTTCGTAGCTATATATCATATTTGTTGTAGTGACTCCTTTTTCATTGTTTTAATATTTCAAGTTGTTATCCCCTCTTTGTCCGACATCCCTCTTTGTTTTAGAGGCTTCATAGATAGTTAGATATGAGTCCTTTAGTCTTTGCATTTCAATTGTTTTGTTAAAAGACTTGAGATGGCATTTTGGCTAGTTGATGTTTAATTCTAAAACATTCTGAGTTATGTTGAAACAGTTAAGTAAAGTGCACTTGTTTCTTTGATTTAATGTTGAGTAAAGTCTGTCGTTGAGTAAGTAAGTCAGGTCAAGGGTTCGCTTTGGGCCAGCAATGGTTCTCGAGTGCCAGTCCCACCCAGGGTGTAGACTCGGACATGACATTGATCCTGAGGATCAGCATTCCTCCTAGATGGACGACCTCGAACAGCTCTTCGTGGAGGCATGATCTATAATATACGTGGAAGCATGAATTAGAAAGAAACTTTATAGAGTTAAACTCTATCACACGAAAAGAGTAAGAAAGAAGTGAGATAGTTCCCAAATGTTGCAGCCTCCTAATTATAGGAGTGGCGCACTTCACACCGGTTCCTAGGACTCTACAAACACGGCTTCATAGACACCCTAGGACTCTTGAACTCTAGGCTCTGATACCAAGTTTGTCACGCCCCGAGCCTACACACTGAACGTGGCTAGCACTCGAGAACCATTGCTGGCCCCAAGTAAACCCTTATCCTGGCTCAATACTCAGCGGAAGACTTACTCAACATAAGCTGAAATCAAATGTAAACTTTACTCAACTGTCTCAAAAGTTAAACTGGGAATGTATAAGAATATTCAACTAGCCGTAAATAGGCAACTCAAGTCTTTAAAACATTAACAACTAAAAATGAAAAGACTCATGAACTACTGTCTATCTATCTATGAAACCTCTAATACTATGAGGGATGTCGGGATAAGACCCCCAATCAACCTAACCAACTGACTAACAGAAAATAAATTAGGGATCCTTCGAAAGCAAGGAGGCTCACCAAATAATTCTGGAACTCGACTAGATCAACCAAGCACTGATTGATGATTTCAGTTACCTGTATCTGCTTCATGAAAGATGCAGGCCAAATGGCGTCAGTACATGGAATGTACGAGCATGCAAGGGGAAAATCTAAACATGACATAAGCTTAAATTGGAATTTGAAGAAATAACTTACCTCGTCTCAACTCAACTCAAGGATACTCAAACTTACTCAACTCATTTCAATATAAAGCAGAAGTAAAGATGCATTATAAAGAAAAGCTTTTAAAACAGTAGACAATAACTCAATGTATTAAAAACTACAACAAAATGCAGTTTGTATTCAAGAATAAAAAATAACTTTGTAGTATATAAGAATACAACATAACTCTGTGGGAGATTCTCTAACCGACAACTATCACTATGAGCTATGTGATGATACATCGTCTAGCCCACGCTACCAGAACTGCCAAATACTTTACGGGGATATAGGACCTACTAACTAAGTGGATCAACTAGCCTATGCTAAAAATCAATAAGGAATAATCTAAAAAGTATGACCCTTTCTACCCACGTTGGATTCATGATTTATAGGCCTCTGAGTTGTTAGAACTCTCCCCCATATCGGTACTCAATACTACTCCCAAAATATAACTTAGCTCATATGTTTTAAAGAAAGCATTTCCACTTTTTTAACTTTGCGATTATTACTCAAAAAAAATCTCTTAAAAGAGATAGTACTCAAAACTGCTCATGGACTCTTTTGGAAATCGGTGTTTCCTCTCATCTTAAATGTAAAAATATTTACTCTTGGAAATACTTAGTTCCCATATATCATTTTAAAGAAAATGAACTCAACTCTACTCTTGCTCAAACTCAAATGCTCAAGTCTTAAAACACATTTAAAAAGGTTTGCGAAAAACTTCTCAAAAGACTCGAAGGAACTCTCAAGACTTGACTCGTAATTCTATCTTGAATTTAAATTATGAATTCAAGAGTTATGATATGTGATATGATGGATATCGTGATGATTAAATGAGTTTTAGATAGTTAATCATGAAAAACGATCAAAAAACACTGTTTGGAAAGCAAGTCCATGACGCGCAGCTGAATTATAATATTTGGTCGCGAAATAATTTTTGAAACAGTGGAGTCCGTGTTCTCTCTGAAACGCGGAGAGAGAAATTTCTCTCTAGGGGAGCAAGTCCGCGACGCGGACTTTAGCGCCAATTTCTGCTCGATCTTTCCTTCTTCTCTCAAACCTGACTCAACTCATACCCACTAAAATTCTAAGGTAAAAACTCTTGAATCCTATAATACAGACAATTTTAGCGAAACTCACTCAAGAACTATCAATTTATTCAACCCCTTAACAAAATATTTGCCTCAAGAACTCAACCAAACATCAAGATTCAAGAACAAATAACAACTCTTCAAGAAACTCATCAAGAACTTAATTTCTCAATCTCTATGGATGAATTCGATAATGTAAAACATGATTGGAGTGTGGGTGAATGAACCCAACACTATGAAAATGTACATACCTCGATTTGGTGAAATAAATCCTCGACTTCGCAAGAAACCTCGATTATTCTTCCTTTCTCCTCTTTTCCTATTCTTGAACTCTCTTCTAAAACCCTAAGCGTATTTTAGTATTTGTAAAACTGACCAAAATCAGATGTGACCGCAAAATATTTACTAATTTCATTTTAATCTTAAGGGGTAAGGATAAGACCAAAATACCTTTCTTTATTTCGGGTAACTTTCCTTAACTGGACTGGTAGATTTCAAATGGCCATATCTCCCTCATCCAAACTCGAAACTTAGAAAACTCGGTGGCATTGGAAAGAGGATTCCAATAACTTTCATTTGATGTCTTATGGGACACCTAACATATCATGTACTGAATGTTATGGTCGTTTGAAGTTGACCCAAAACTCACAACTTAACCATAACTTGAAAAATTTCAGATTTAGCTATTTCCAATTTAGCGCTTTCTAAAACTATCTCTTTCTAAGGTGGGATGTTAAAAGGTACCATATATATATATATATATATATATATATATATTAATTATTCGATCGAATTCTAACTTGGTACATATATTTTTACTAGATCAGATGTCACGCCGGTACATATATTTATTAGATCAGATACCACATTGTTACATATATAGTTGTGTGTGGTTGGCTCTATGAGAGGACAGAGTGTAATTCTTTACGTCATGATAGTTACATGTTTATTATGACCCCAACCTATATGCTGCACTCGAGAACCATTGTTAATCCCCATGCGAACCATCATTTTTTCTAACTACAAGCGGAAGACTAACTCAAGCATACAAAAGAATCAAACTAAAAGAAATGTTTATCAATAGTTTATTGAATCTCAAACTCTTTGAATATACTGAGTATGAAACATAAGTTTTAAATAAAATATCTAAAATTAAAACACCCCAAAACTGTCTATCTATGAAGCTTATACTGGGTAAAGATGAGTGTTAGAACAAGACCCACAATACCTAAAATTGCTATTACTAACAATTCATAAAAATTGGAGTTCTCCGAAAGTAAGGAAGCCTCACTCAAAAGATAACGTGCGGATGAAGTGATCTCAACGGAGCCCCTGTACCTGAATCTGCATCATAAAAGATGCAAGTTGAATATCATCGGTACATTGAATAAAAAATAATTGAACTGAAAGTCTTAATATAACTCAATTGAAAATATAGTATAAATCATGACGGAAAATCATTTAAGCTCTTATCTAAGGATGCAATAATAACAAATATTGAATTGTGATATATATATATATATATATATATATATATATATATATATATATATTAGAGAATTTCTCTAACCGACAACCATCTCTATGAGCCTCGTGATGATACAACATGTCGTCCACACTACCTGAATTGTCTGATACCTTGTCAAGGTATAAAACAAACTCAACTCATGAATCCACTATAAAAGGTCTGCTCAAAGGTAGTGAGGAGTCAATTAAAAGTCGGTGTGATCCTAACCCACACTAGCTATGTTTTTTTATGGGGAATGTGAGTTCTCTGAACTCTTCCCCATATCGGTGATTAATACTACTCCAAAAATAAATATATAACCAATGCTTAAATAAAAGTAATCTCGGGTTGAGATAAATTCTCAAAAGGGCCTTTTCAAGAGGTAACTAATTTGTACTGAATCTGTCAAAAATACTATGAAAAACTCTTTATACTTTTCTGAAAATAGTGCTCTTTCTTTTGTTTTATGAATAATAATACATTGGAAATCATTAAAGCTCCCTTAAAAACTCTTGAAATAACTTGTATTTAGGTTGTAATCATGAAAACTATATCTGAAATCCATATTGTGTGATCTGATCTGATCATTGATAACTCGAAAAGTCATGATGCTTAAATATTGATGGCATATCTATATGTCATACTGCTTAAACATTGATGGCATACTCGATCGTCATGATAATCATGAATCGTAGTTCTTTTCTCAATATGAAAATAGTATTTTTAGAACCATTTGTATTCACTTAAATTCTTCTCAAAAGATACTTAAAAATACTCTTGAACTCACATTAAAATTCAAACATCAATGCACAAAGTCTTTCAAAAATATCATTAACTATGGTTCATGTGAGGTAAATGCATGAACATCAACCCAATAATCTCAATGCATAAAAATCATAATCTCATAATTAAGAAATCAGAACTCAGAATAAGAATGCCATTCCAATTTAGAATTTCATGGATCTTTGAGTAGAATACTTGATTTAACTCTTACTGATTGAATTTAGATGTAGGTCATGCGGACGAACTAGTCCAACACTATGAGTTGCCTTAAATACCTGGAAGAACAAGGTTCTTGAAGAATTTTTAAGAAGAACTTGATTGGAAGCCTTGAAATCCTAGCTTTTGTCTTCCTTGCGGTTTTCTTTTTGAGTTGGAAGTTTAGAGCGTAGAAATAAATGAAAATTGAGTACTTGGTTGAATATCTTCCCCTAATTGAAGTTAAAACATCATGGCTTGGCCTTAGGATAAGTGGGTAAAAAAAAAAATCTCCCTTAAAATGTTGTCGAAAACCTTTGATGAGGCCTTCTATTGTTCACGGTTTCATCTACAGACCGTAGATCCCATCTGTGGAATTCATATTGAAGTTTTAAGAATAAAAAGTTCATTCTACGGGTGCAAACTACGTCCCATAGAAGTTTATACGACACGTAGATGGATCTGTAGGAATTGGACCTCAAAATTTGACTATGTGAAGTTTTTCTACGAGTTAATAGAACAGGTCCTAGAAGAGTTTCATAATTCACTGACTGAGAAAACTCTGTTGTGGTAGTCTCTGATAAAACAGTCACAACATTTTACTCCAAATTCTATTGAGGCAAACTTGGTGGCGTTGGAAAGAGGACTCATTGATTTTAATTTGATATGTCATGGGACACCTAATTAATTATATGTGGGAGAGATATGATTTTTTAAGGTTTACATAAGTAGAATCTTATATCAAAACTTAATCGGTAAAGAAGCTTTTAATCCAACTTTATGCTAAGGGATTCTGGTGACCTTGATTCATATACAAATATTTTCCCACACTAAAAAAAATTGACATTAACACCTTAGCATGATTTAAGAATCACCCATTACAACCTTATACACAATGAAGAATGATGCGGGTCTTAATTCAGATATTTTTGAGGTGTTACAGTATTCCCCTTGGGATCATTCGACCTCGAATGAAGGTTAAACTGAACATGGGAGGGAAAAGAGTTACTATTACTATCTCTCTTAATTTTTGAGCTTGCCTACTATCATAGGTGGAAATTATTCATATTATATTAAGAGTTTGGAAACTGGACTAGAGAAAAAAATCACAAATGATATGGGTTTGAAGATAGTCACGTTTTATCTAAAGCTATTTGACATGAAACAAGGATATCTGGGCTCAAAGTAAGAATAGGACTACTATACCTTAAGCGATACGACATATAGCTTTCAAGCTTAGCAACACTTGCCACCATGCTCTTCAGGAAACTACTCATGATCACCATCACTATCACAAGTGAGAAATAATCATCGAAAGAGCTTAGCGCGAAAGATCATAAGTACGATTCATTTGAGAAATCAGTTATAAGAATATGCATGACATAACATTATTTTGCTAGACATTGAGTGTAAATCATGAATTTATGAAAATAAGCATATTATGAGACACGGGTGCTTATACTCATATCATGAGGTTGATATTCATAACTTTATTGAGTAAGATTGAGATCAATCGGCTAAGTCTTTACCCCTCATCCTGGGAATTGAGCATAGATGTGAATTTGTCTGAAGTGTATGAATATAGGTCATGAACGTCATTCTAATATTAGAGGCATCAACATGATGTTGTAATGACTAAACTTTAAGACATACGCTATATTATGAATGGATTGATATATCACTATAACTCATTCTAAACATATAAATATATGATTCTTAACACTGACTTGGTTTCTCACCTTATCATTTCCCCTTTAGGTCTGAAGTCGATATTATAAAGCTATGAATTTATTCCATCTTCTCTAAACTAATCTATATTTTCTTTACTCTAATACTTGGGAGATGCTAATCTCATGGCTACTGAACCTTTCATATGCAAGCAAAAAGGTTCTTTCTAGAGCTTTCTTTCTGAGATGCTTCTCTTAACTTCTTCCCGTTTCTATAAAAGTCTTTCAATATTACTCACATTAGCTTATAATGCCGCTTACTAACTCTTAATAGTCTGACTTTGCCTTCTTATCTCACTAATACATTCCTTCTGGGTTTATATCAACTTAATTTGAGGAACTTGAACTATATTTAAGAGGCTCATCATTAACTATGTATGATTCCTTCAACCAAAGTCTTAAGGGTAATAAGGAATGTTTATATCAGCCTACTCTACATTGGTAGCTCAAATATACTATCTAGGCACACATGAAAAATGATAAACTTAATTAGAACCTCGTCTGACTACATATGATCTAGGGTGTGCCTCTTAACACTCTTGTTAATATAATGACTTTGCCACACTTCATTGCTCTCCTCTAAGGGTCATAAAACGACACTTGTGAAACTCACATTTATTGCAAAGTAACACCTTAATTCCTCACCTACTTTAAGTAAAACCTGCCAAATCAAATCTTAAAACTAACATCACCACCCTCATGTTTCCATCCTTTTTACCACGACTCTCAGCTCAAATTCAAGCTTAGTGCCAACTACTAAGCACAAATATCTATATAATTGCTTACATACTATACTAACTTACAACAAATTAAAGAAAACTTGCCCGCTAAGACATCATGACACATAGTCAATTTTTATCTCTCATTCTACATACTTACAGTTTACCGTCATATTCTATTTCACATCTTAAGTACTATATACCCATTCACTATATGTTATTTCCTAATCAGTTGTATAACCCTCTGAATATCATGAGGCTCTCCATTTGAAAATCATAAGCCTACGTTAGATCTATCACCTCATGAATACTCTAATCTTCTATTCAACACATATATTTGGTCTTCATTACTACAACGACACATCATCTTAAACTATACCCTAACTCATCCTAACTAGTAACTATTTTTCTACCTTCTATCATGAAATCCACAAATTATTACTTCTTAGCCTACATAAGGGAAAATTCACCTCATTAATGACTTATTGGGCACATGAATATAACTACACACTTTACTTAATAACTATCCCCATTTCTTATAATATTACACTTCCAAAAGCATTTTCTAACTCTGGCACTTCTTCTACTACTAGCTCATAATATCGCAAATCACACTATCTTTCAGGTGACAATACTACCCAAGCATTCTAAAGCATTCTTTCATTATAAAGGGCATCTGAAACAAGGTTTAGAGAAGGGAATATGAGAGCACATCTTGTTTTTAGCTCGTACACATGACTCATATGAATAAGGGTGCATTCTTTCAAATCAATACACTTAAGCACATTGATGGGCTTCTCTCAAGTCCTTCTGCAGTCCCTTCACTTTATGAAGACTTTATCTGAGAGTAACTCATCGATATGGATCTGGGCTTTGTTATTTCAACCACCTTGAGTATTAGGGGTAGTCGAATGAATTTGAGAAATGCAAAAGTCTGAATAAGTTCCTTATGACACAATTTTATTGCACGATCTATTGTATGAAAGAAGGGGAAATCTTCTTAAATGTCTGTAGTCCTTCATTTATAGAAGTGGGCCCCTCACAAACATAAATAAAGTCCCACTGAAATGACTTCATAGACACCCTAGGAAACTTTAATTATGTGCTCTGATATTAAGTTTGTCATGACCTGAGCCTACACCTTGGACTTTGCCGGCACTTGAGAACCATTGATTGTCCCCAAGCGAACCGTCATCCTGGCTAACTACAAGCGCAGGACTAACTAAAGCATATACAAGCATCTAATAGAAAGAAACGTTTATCAACAATTCAATGAATTTCAAACTCTCTAAATATAATGAGTATAAAACATAAATTTTAAATAAAACATCTAAAACTGAAAGACTCTTCAAAATTGTCTATCTATGAAGCCTCTATTGTATAAAAGTGAGTGTCAAGAAAAGACCCACGACACCTTAAAATGCTACTACTAACAACTCGTAAAAATACGAGTTGTCTGAAAGCAAAGGGGCCTCACTCAAAAGTTGACGAGAAGATGAAGTGATCTCAATGGAACTCATGTTTAGGGATATCCTAAGTACCTGAATCTGCATCATAAAAGATCATGTTCGAATGAAATTAGTACATTGAATGTACGAGTATGTAATGTAGATGAATAACAAATAAATGAAGCCTAAAGGTAACTCAATTAAAATATAGTATAAATCACGATAAAAAATCATTTAAACTCTTACTGTAAGGATGCAATAACAGCAACTACTGAACTGAAGTATATATATAAATGTAAGTTTTACTTTACATTACATTACTTTACTAAAGTTTATCTAAGCAACAACCATCACTATGAGTCTCATAACGATACAACATCTCGCCTATGCTACCAAAACTGTCTTATACCTTGTAGGGGTATAGAAAAAATTCAACTCATCGATCTACTATAAAGATCAGCTCAAAGACAGTAAAGAGTCGCCTGAAAGTCAGTACGATCCTAACCCATGTTGGCTACATCGTTTATGGGGAATGTGAGTTTTCTGAACTCTTCCCTATAACAGTGCTCAATACTACTCTCAATATATATATATATATATATAACTCAATGCTCAAGTAAAAGTACTCTCTGGTTGAGATAGGTTCTCAAAAGGGCCTCTTTAAGAGGTAACTGATCTGTATTAAATCTGTCTGAAACTCTAAGATGTTTTTAAAAAGTATAAAATCTATACTTGAGTCTTTAAGACTATTTTTCGACCTTGTTAAAGTCCGGAACATTGTAGAAGAACATGGAGAAACATATTCATCATAATTTTATATTTTTTAAAAAACTTTTCCATTCAATTATTGTTTTGTTTATTGTTCATGAATTTTTTTTATGTGTAGTGGAATAATGAGAGACTAAAATTCCATATTCTAGGCTTATGGACATTGTATGAATGTATTGTTTTGGGAAAATTTTCAAAACAACAATATTTTAGCATCTAATAGGACCTCTTGTCAACACTTTCAATATTTATTTAAAATGTCAATATTTTGGTTTGTTATAAGGATGACTTTAGTACTTATTTAATTTGAAAGAATAGAAATCTTTAACAACGGAATGGAGAAAATAATGGGAGAAGATATTTCAAAAAAGGTAAACATGCTTAAATCTCTAATCAGTTACTACTAGAGTCCTACGACGTGTCATCTCTCTCTTCTTCATTCAAACATCCTTTCACCATTCTTCTAAAAAAATTCACTATCCATTTTTGAATAACTCCATTCAAATTGAAGTGGAGTTTTCGTTGATTTGCATCAGTTTTATTTGGATAAGAAACTGTTGAATTAATCAATTGATATTTCGAATTGAATTCCATCGATTTCTTTTAAAGTTCAAAATTATCAGTGAAAATCAAAAAATTGCTAGGTATTTTTTAAGTTTCGATTATTGTTTCTTTTTTGGATAAAAGTAGTTGGATCTGTGTATGTATTTGATATTTGTATCTTAAGTTTGATTTTAATACAAAATTAATATGAATACAAAATTTTACTATAAAAATACTTTTTGTGAATGAAATGAATTTGTGTTTGGCTGTTTATTTTTAGATTTTCAAGAAAATTTTGTATCCATTATAGGAATTGATATGGATAAATGGCCATGCTATTATTTTTTAGCCGGTTGTTTTGAATACGACAACTTAAAATACAAAATCTAATACACATGAAATTATAGGATGAATTGAATACATAAATAAACTATACTTTGGTATTGATTGGATCCATTATAGGTTTTCTGTATGAGCAAAAGTTTATGCTTTTATTTTTAGCTGGTTCTTTGGAATATTAAATATTTTAGGATGCAATCAGTAAATAAGAATACAATTTGGGAAAAGACAAACATAATACAATTTAATAGCATACTAATACACAAAACAATTATACAGTCTAAGAACACAAAACAATTATACACTTTGGAAAAAGACCAAAAGAATACAATTTAATAACATACTAATACACAAAATAAGAATACAATCTGGAAAAAAAAAAGATAAAAAGAATACAATCTAAGAACATACTAATACACAAAACAATAATACAATATGGAAAAGGACAAAAAGAATACAATCTAAGAACATATTAATACACAAAACAATATACAATCTGGAAAAGGATATATAATAATGACATATATATTAAACAACTACATATTGAAGCTAATATAATTCTTCTTTTGGATACTACTAATTTGGGATACATAATAGATCTAGTAGAATACAATCTTCTTTATCACTAACCCAGGATATATAATGTAGCTAAAAACAAAAATATATTAAACTAATCTTGGTCCATAAGAGTTCAAATTCATTGTTGGTCCCTCTCTGATGCAGAGTTTTGCATATCCATTTTCTTTTTTCGATTCTTGTTCACCAAACTCAAATCCAAATCTGTATTCACTTGTGCATTAGTAACCCTATAAGCAAAATTCGAAATTATTAAATATGAATGTATAAAAACTCAATCAATATATGATGTATGAATGCCAATGTAGATTACTACAATCTACTAAATCTCAAATATGAAAACAAAATCACAAAAAAATTGAACAATAGAGTTTAAAAGATGAAAAATCTGCAATACATAAGAAAGGGAAATCTCACAAAATACTTGGCGAATATAAAAACAAACGCACAAAAAACGAACAATATTTTTTAAAAAATGGAAAATCCAAAATACAAAATACTTGGTGAATTTGAAAACAAAATCACAAGAAATCTTACAAAATACTAGTTCACTTCGAATTTACCTTTATCAATGAGTGAAAGAAAATCTTTTGAATCAATTGTGAGATTTCTTGAACAAAGTGTAGGAAATTTGAATAGTTGATTTTCTTGAACAAAGAAAGAAGATAACAATGGTGAAAAAGAAAAGAGAGAGAAAGGAGTGATTTGGGGGTAACACCTAGAAAGAGGGGTAAGTGGGTAATGAGGGTATTTTTTATTTTATTTTTACCGGATAGGGAGTAAAAATTGGTCCAATGTAGAGAGAAATAAAAGGAAAGGAAATTAGTTATATTAGAATACAATTTATTTTCTAAAATATTGACATTTTTAATAATTATTTTAAAGTGTAATTATTTTTAATAATTATGTTAGGAATTGTGACTAGTTTGCTAATTTTCCTATTTTGAATATATAATTATTTAGCTGATTTTGTATCACACTTTTTTGTTCTTTTAATCTTATATACGACTATATTGTCGGTTTACGATCCATAAAGTAAATGGATAATTACTAGTGGATTAGGACATGAGAAAACTAGGAATAGACATTAGTTAAGGGGAAAATGATTCATCAAAGGATGGATTAGCGGCTTAGATTAAAACATATCATGTTTGTTTTGCTTGCATCAAATACAAAATGATGCACAAATGCATTTAGACCGATTTATCATATCTCTCCTCCATAATGTAAGTGTGAGGCTAATATGTATAAGTAATTATATTTCTCAACAGATCATGATCATATTTTCAATCTTAAGATTCAATATTTTAGTAAATATTATAATCATGCTTAATAATTTTAATTGGAAAATGTGAAAATACACTAGCGTCATAACAAAAGGTACACTTCGTCTTGATAATATCGGTAAGTTTACTTCTCAAGATTTGAACAATTATTATTTATTCACTGAAATTAATAATTGAACATTCTGTTGTTTATGTTCACACACAAAATGGTCTAACATAATCTTTGATAAAACGTCTCCAATTGATAATTAGACCATTGGTCATGAGGACAAAATTGTTTGTTTCACTATGTGGGCATATTATTTTACATGCAACAACACTTGTGCTCATCAGACCAATCACTTATCATGAATTTTTTTCATTATAATTGACTCTTGGTCAAGAGAGTCTCATCTTAGAATTTTTGTATCACGATCCAACCCACCGGGCCGTGCGGGCACCCACTCTAACACCTAAGTAGGAGAACCCTCATACCACAAAGGTTAAAAACATGCGGAAATTAATGAAAGACTGATATAAATAGAGAAAAAAATTCTTTACAAAGGGAAATCTTTTCAGAATGACTAGCTAAGACTTGTAATGAATTCAACAACCCCCCAAGGACCTAGTGTAAACAGGTACAAGAGCTACTAAGAATACAACTGGACAATAAAATAAAAGACACAGCTCTCACCATGCGGAAGGAAGAATAGAAGCTGCTGGAAATTTTTCTTCGTCTTCACCTAATGAAACGTCACCAATCCTGCATCCAGACTATGTCAAAAGACATAGCAAGAGTAGTATCAGTACAAAACACACGTACTTGTAGGCATCATCAATCAACCCGACGCCCACCACATAACATAAGAAATCAACTAGTAAGATCATGAAATTAATCACTCGCTTCTCCACCTTCACTTTCTCTCTTGGAACACCTTCAATACACACTAGCACCCTGATTACTAACCCCCTTACCAAAATTTGGATCATAGCTTAACCATTCTAAAAGCACGCAGAATATACCCAAGTACTACCACCGCCAATTTCAACTACTCGCTCACGTCGTACCCTTGCTTCTTTGTCACCTTACCATCATAGTCGCGTGATGCCCTAATTCAACCTTCTTACTGCTAATCCGGTCTCTTTCCCTCAAGATGAAATCTATCCAGTGATTCCTTCGTATACATTATCTCTACTCTCACCCTTACAACCCACGAACCACTAGCTATAAATCGACATAACATGTGTTTACTAAGTACAACATATACAACCAACACAACGCTACACTCAAGAGCGTATATCTAGCCTATACAATATTACCAACGAACACCGAACAACCCACATTTTATATCACATACTTCACAATACGCAGTTATCACAAGTAGTTGGTCCTCTCATGGAACCCAAACTCAAATTGTTAGTGCACCGGAACGTGGTACCCGATCCCATAGTTATGCCAAAATGTGGCAATCCGATCCCATATGTTATGCCGGAACGTGGCAATCCGATCGAAGTTAGTATGCCGGAACGTGGCAATCCGATCCAAGTTAGTATCTCGGAACGTGGCAATCCGATCCATCACATCACAATCACAAACACAAGTACATCATCAAGATCATGCATTTAAGAGTGATTCATGGCATATAATTATTCGTCTATCTCAGTTACAACAAGTGTGATTCAACAATGCAACATTCGCATACATACATGCATCATAATGAAGCCATAACAAGAATACATCACACAATCATAGAATCACAACCATCACCTACCATGGATATTCATTCCCCACCTCATACAACCCTAGTTTGACCATACTCAGCCCTAATCCATCGTCTAAGGCTTCTTTCTAAAGTTTAAATCATAACTCAATCGGTGCACGAATTCTACCCACAACCTACCATTGATTTACATATATTACGCAGTAAGCACAAATTTATAACTACTCAATTGTAAAACCTAGCCTACCTGGGCGCCAAGCAGTTGCATGGAATTTTTTTTACTTCAATTTAAGCTTTCCGGGCTTCGCGACGGTAGATTTGTCCAAGAATTCGCAAGATTTCACCATCCCCACGCTAAAAATCTCCCTCTCCTCCATTCCCAAGCTTAGAGCAGCTTTTCTAGGGTTTCTAGGGTAGTTTACGACTTATTTAAGAATTTTAGGAAGATGGAGAAAATAGGATTTCTCGTAATTACGTTCTGCCTTGCTCATCCCACTCTGGCGGCAGCTTACCCCGTTGTGGCACCGCCGCCCTAGCGGCATCTGGCCCGCTCTAGCGGGACAGTGGCCCAGACTTTTCGCGGATTTTTATCCTTCCTAAATAACGACAGTTCGGGTCGTTACATTTTGAATATGTAGTATATGTTTTATTTACTACAGTACATCGCAGAAAGATGGGTCCCCAAAGAAGGTTGGAATATATGTTGGGTATGAATCTCATTCTATTATAAAATATTTGAAATCTAGGACGGGAGATTTACTTACGACAAGATTTGTTGATTGTTATTTTAATGAATCAATATACCCAACATTAGAAGGGGAAACATAAGCAGTTGAAAAATGATGCAGATTGAAATTTATTGTCGCTACGATCCTCAAACAATTCACTGTGAGCAAGAAATTCAAAAGATAATTTATTTATAAACATTTGCAAATCAACTATTTGATGCATTTACTAACCTTTTACTGGTTACTAAATCACATATCCTAGTTGTAAATACTTAAGTTTGAGTTAATTTTACTACCGGACAAATCATTAAGACAAATTAGTGTATACCTTGTTTAAAACGTGTAGATCAATTGATTCCAATAATAAAAAAATATTTAAAAAGAAAAGGAACAAATGATCATAATATGGAGACATATTTCTCATGAAGAACCTCGACAGATAAAAAATTATGAGACCCCTGAGGAGTGAGGAGTTTCAAGTACCTAGAAATAATGAGATTGACGAAATCTCAATAAGAGTTGCCTTAATGATTAAAAGGTCAAATTAAAATAATATTTTTTCTATAATACTATTTTTCAAAATAGTTTAAAAAGATTAAGTATTTGAAATCAAATTCTAACGATGAATGTAGATACAGATGATTTGTAAAAAGAAAAAAAAAATCAAACAAAATTGAATATATTTAAAAAATTTAAAGTTTTTCGACTAATAGTTTGAACACTTGAAGGTGTCAAATAATGTGTATAAATGAACTTCCGTGCGAAAATACAGTGAAAATATTAAAATTGTAAGATATAAAAATAGGATTTGTGGTACAATTTTTTTTTTGCAAATGCCTGACAATTGTTATGAGGAAATATATTCACCTATGTTAGATGCAATTACCTTTGAGTAACTAATAAATTCTATAGTTCATGAAAAGCTTGAAACATCTAATTAACATTGTCACAATCTATTTATATGGTTCACTGAATCACAATATTCTCAAATGATAATTATAACTTTTTTCCTATATATTATTGGTGATTTATTTAAATTATTTGATAAAATTATTGAAAGTATAATTTTCATTAATTTTCTTAGTAATAATATTATAAAATTAAAGATACCTGAGATATACGTTTTGTAAATCCATGAAATTTACACCCGTGTTTCGAAATTACATCTTGCATTACACGGTATAAAATGTCTCGCCTCACACCCTTACTTATTAAAGCAAACCAAATTATTCAACAATTATAAAGTTAAACTAAACTTATTCATTAATGGGACCGAGTTAAATGAAAATTTTAAGTAATGGGAATAACAATAGATACTAATCCATATTTTTCGATTTTTTGAAGTCAAGTTATAAAAGGACAACAATTATATGGACCCCATATTATAAAGGATACAAATTGGTAAAGCCAAAGGCAGTAGATGTTCACATTGTAAGAGGACAAAAATTAAAAGGATTTAAATGATGGTTAGGTGGGTGTACTAGGCAGATATGACTATGGCAGATGCATTCTCCAACTTGTGCATTAATTCTGAAAGCTGCCTGTGTTTTCTTTTCAGAAAAATAGACGCACACAATCTTGATTTTATTAGAAAACTTCTTAGGAAATCACTTTCTTGATTTAATTACAAGACTTTTAGGAAATCACTTTCTTATTGTAGAGGGCACTTTGTTCCAATCACAATACATTTATTTGAATCAATGTATTTGTATGTCCTCCTCATTAATATTTTTGGAATTAAGATAATGACTTGAAACCATATAGTTTTGAAAGGTCCCACCAAGCATTGTCCCATTGGGTGGATCTATTTTCAATATGACTAATTTTGCATATATAATGATCTTCAAACGATCATCTTTCTTGAAGTGTAATTTCTCCGGAGCGTGTCTCGAAAAGTCAGTTATATGCCTAAATTATTGTAACAAAATACTTCAATTAATATTTTCAGGGAGTTTAAGAGTTCAATTGGCAAAATCATATGCATAAGAATCAGTGTCGGAGCTAGAAATTTTATTAAGGGTGTCCAAGAATAATGGTGTGTGACTGTCAAAATAAAATAAACAAAACATTGTGATATTTGGGGTTCGAACCCGAAACTTCTTCATTCAAATGGACATTCATTACTACTGCACCAAAAGGCATAAAACAACCCAATTATGGATGGGATATATATCAAAACAATTAATAGATAACAAAATAGGAATGACAGAAACACCAGGATGTATAGAAAGAACACTTATGTCACACCCCAAATCCGTATGTGATGGCACGTGTCCATTTCCCACCGGACACGTCAGCCTAACCCAGCCACAACGATAGAGAAGTAGAAATACGAGAATAAAAGATAATAAATAAGCGGAACACTTTAATTAAGACTCAACACTACCCAGAATTTGGTTGTCACATGTACAAACCTCTAAATACAGAATTCGAATAAAAATATACAAGTCTCGGAGTATGGTTCTCGAATAGAACAAAACTGAAAGTAAAGATAACTCAAGGGCACATCTGGAATGAACCGCTACCTCTTGAGTATGTCCCGAAGCTCAATCTGCTAAAGAAAATACTAAGCCGAATCTGAGAGAGCTGTCAACCTACACAATTGTGTAGAAGCAAGGGTGAGTACCGAAAACCACAGGTACTCGTAAGTAACTCTAAACTAAGCAAAACTAGCAGCTACAAACAACTCCTTTGAATCCCAACCGAACCACCGAAACTTCAATCTAGCAGCAAACCAACCAATCTATACTAAACAGATCATATTCAACAGCCAGAACCAACAGTATATCCTCATCAACCTCAAATCAACAAATAAGAGCAAGTAGATCATATTCCACATAAGAAGGGTAAACCGATACAATCCACACATCACAGACAAAGATAAGGCAAATGCGATGCAAAATGCAATAATGATGTCATGTAGTCGTGATGCATGTCTGTCCTATGATACATATCTGTTGACGTAATCAGTCCGCGCTGAATACTCAAATCAGAACCCATGGGGGCCACACATGGACCATGTATCCCCGCCGGAACCAGATCCCATCGGCATCCAAATCGCTAGTCGGAGCTAGTCCATCTCATATATCTCTAGCCGGAGCTAGTCTCAACTGTGTCTCATATCCATCCATCCTCATATCAGTGTCTCAGAACTCATGCAATAGATAGTTCACACATGGGATGAATAATGAATATGCACATGTCATCAATCACAATCATATCACGATCACATCATAATATTACATATCATCTGTCTCAATCACAACCATATCACGATCACATCATAGTATTACACATCACATGTCTCAATCACAACCATATCACAGCCACATCATAATATTACACATCACATGTCTCAATCACAACCATATCACGGCCACATCATAATATTACACATCACCTGTCTTACTCACAACCATATCACGACCACATCATAGTATTACACATCATCTGTCTCAACATAAATGTTTGTATCAATCATAGCCTACTCATGCTCTTCTATCCCCTCAATATCAGTTATCACATGACTTATTCAACAAATTCAAGTCACATATAACACATTTAGCTCGTTTTATTCCCCATCTTTCATTTACAACAATTTCAATCAACAAATAAAACCCATCCTCAATCCCCATTACTCCCCAACACAATTAGGAAAGTAGTCATGCGTAGTCTAAGAGTTTTACAAAGTTTGGAAGCCACTTGCCTTAAAACGAACTCCAAAAGTTACTTGACTTGAGCCTTTCCTTTCCGAGTATAATCCGGATCACGATAATCTATTCAAACAATTATTCACAATCACAATTCGAGTCCAATGACACCAAAATCAAGAAATTTAGGGAAAAAGGGCAAAACGGTCCAAAAGTCTCATACCGGAAAACGATACCCAAATCTGGAAATTTTTGATGTAAAATGATCCTTAAAGTATTTGGAAGCTAATGGTGAAAACCAATTTGAAAACGGAGTTGAAATCAATTCACAAACTCAATTTGAAGGAAAATCCACGTTCTTGAAGAAGCCTAAAATATTCGGATCCGAAACCCCGACTCGAAAATGAAATATCTCTTGAAAAACATCTTACCCATGCTTAGATAAGTTCAAATATGAAATTTCATCAAAAACGGAGTTAAGATCGACCTTGAAATTCTCAATTTATCAAACTTTAACTTTACCGGGAAAGTCCAAATTGTACGCGGTTAATATGATGAAAATAATCGATGAATCAATAATTTTATGTTAAAATCAGTTTACCCATAACATAAGGATCGTAAATATACCTTTTTCATCAAAAAGGGAGTCCAAATCGATAAAACCCCAATTTTTCCCAAGAGATTTACGGATAGGAAAAAAAACCAGATAAAGAAATTATGAGAAAATGTCGAATTGAAGATTGAATACTAACCCTCATATTAATTCAAGAAGAAACCCGTAAGAATCACTCCATTCCGATCTCTAGAACTCCCGATATGCTCAAAATACCAAATGAACACAGTCTGAGATTTTTATAACAGTACATGGCTGTTATGCACCAGAAAAACAGCAGTTAATCTTTCACTAAAAAGGCCGTAATTTCCTCATACGATAGTGAAATGACCCGATTCTTTTTTGTAAATGTCTTAAATAATGATACGGACCTGCTCGTTCAATCGGAGCTCAATTTCATGCTCGTTTGCCCAGTCAAATATCATTTCTACTCGGTAAACAATTATTTCTTATTTGCGATAAAAGTCCAATCTCGGGTTAGCGAAAATGCACCAAAATTTGCAGATAAGTCCTATAATTCATGCTCAAAATTTCAGAACCTTCGGAATAATTTTTCGACCTTTAAAACTAATAATGAACCCTTTAGTTGCCACAATTTGCTGAAATAGTGTCAAAGCATCCAAGAAGCTTAAAAGCTCACCCAAAACTCATTTGGCACTTTCCGAACACAAACCAAATATGCTACTAGCTTGAAAATGACATTTCGGACTCAATGAAATCGTCGGAATTTGAATTCGAGGTCTCCTTGACCCGGTATCCGATAAGGCGTCAAGAAACTAACTTTAGGCTCAAAAACTCGAAACGCACTCGGGGCCTCTAAAATTCAACCAAGACTCATTCTAGACTTAGAATCATCCCCTGAATCCAACGGTGCCTTCGAAATTCCATTTCGAGCACTGAACCTCGTTTGTTGACCAAAGTCAACTCTTGATCAAAATTTCACAATTTTTGCAACTTAGGACCTCAAATCTTCATTTTAACTCCACATTCGACTCCGTAAATTCCCATAGACGTGTTTCGACATTCTAAAACTGTTGGAATCGACGGAAATCAGATTCGAGTCTCGAAACTCCAAATGACTCGAAATAGCACTTTTAACCTAACTTTAACTCTTAAAAACTCAACTTTCCAAAAACTCAATTTTTCATCAATTTTCCTTCAAACCAACTTTGAAAATACAACAATTAGGACTCGGGGCAACTATCAGGAGGGGTAAAACGGTAATTTTATGAAAATTTCCAAAAATGACCTTTAGGGTCATTACAACTTATAGGAACAGTAAAATTATGGCTACAAAATTTATCAGACGAAAGTTTATAAACTTTAAGAAGTAATAAAAAATTTGATGGTGAAATAGCTACTACAACTATGGAAATATTATATAAATACAAAGTAGCTATAAGAAACGAATTTAGTAGTATGACAACAGAAGTAGAAGAACAAAATAAAGAAAACATCGTAAACCGAAATCTAATACAAAATTAGAAATATGTAACATGTGTTATATAGACTAATATACATGTGCATTTAGAGAATACTATTATAAAGGAACATATATACTACAAGAAAAAAGGCATTTCCCAACAATTAATTTTGTTGCTATATATAGAATGTTGTTGCAAAAAGTACTTTTGGCAACAATATAAAAGTTGTTGCATGTTGTTGCAATAAACGCTGATGCGAAAAGTTTTTGCAACAACAAAATATATTGATGCCAAAAACTAACTTATTGCAACCAAAATAATTGTTGCCTTACATTTATATAGTTGTGGCTTATAAAAATTTTCGCAAAAAAATTTAGTGTTGCGACAAATTAACTTTTTTACCAACAATATTAGTTGTTGTAAAAAATTGACAAAAAATTAGTTAGGAATGCTTTTAGCAACAATAATTTTTATTGCAATAAAGCTCACATATTTATTATATACCTTTAGCAACAATTTGTGAGTCGTGGCTACATACATAATACACATTTTCTTTTTAGAAATTTTATACAAATATTTTCTGCACTTTAGCAACAATTTGTGAATTGCTGCTATATACACAATACACTTTTCTTTTAGAAAACTTTCACAAATATTTAGATTAAGAATTATATAAATTTGCAAAGGTCAATATAAGATTGATATTCCAAAGAACTAAATATTTCTACATATGTTTGTACTTGTAAGAAAAAATAATAAGCAAGTCATTAATTATATTCTAATCCTACTAGTTATAACTTTTGAATAGTCCGATCTTCCAATAGTACTTGTATTGAAGCAGTGGCTCAATTATGCATGTTTATCCTGCAAATAAAAGATAAATATAATTATAATTTTACAAAGTAAGTTATAAAATACACAAATATAAATCTAAAAAGTAGAGATATTCAGATGAATGCACTCACAAATACACCCACACACTTTAATTATCTCTTAATAAATCTCCTTACTCTCCTGATAAATTGCCTTATTTCATTTGAAAATGACCAAAATCAGAGACACTCTTTAAATTATGTACAAAAGAGAGACTGAGATGTTCCAGATTTGATAAAGGATCATCAAACTTTGTGGATTATTAAAGCTGTTTTGAGACTTTCTTTTCCACAACTGGATGTAGATTTGAGTTGGCTCAAACTTTGCGATGTTATTGAACTCCTCAAACCTGTCCCTCTTTGGAAACAAGTCCACTGGATCAAACCAGTCATAGGTATGAATAAGTTAAATACAAATGAAAGTTTCATTCATTCAACTGGAAAGGCAGGCATTGGGGGAATTCTTAGAGATGAAGAAGGAGACATCATTTTTGCTTTACTCTATACCTGTTCAGAGTAATAGCAACAATATGGCAGAAGCGTTGGCCGCTAAATTTGTCTTAGACCGGTGCATTCAACATGGAGTACATAATATTTATTTGGAATTGGACTCAATGTTGATCACTAATCTCATAAAGCAAGGTCACTCTAGTAATATCTTTCTGAAGCCTATTATAGATGACATCAATGAGATGGTGAAGGATGCAAATATTGAAGTGTCTCACTGTTATAGAGATATTTAGGCAGCATACCTCACTTGATTTCTTCTTTTCCAGCTTTACAATTTTTTCCTCAAGTGATGATTTTTCACTCAAAAGCCTATTTTTTGTTTCTTCTGCGGTACGCAACATAGAACGAGCTTTCAGCTCTTCATGGATCTTTTCAAAGACCTGCAATTAGTGAAGTCGCATGAGTGAAATCTGGACAAGTTCACATGTTAGTCTACGTATTTGGACTTGAAAAGTATACAGAGATTAACTTGAGGTCTCATTATTTTTTGAATTAAATAAATTAATGTTAACATTTGTACATAAGCTGTCATGCACCCCTACTCATTTGGATTGAGCACAGCTGTTGAAATGTACATAACATCTTGAAAGAGAAAAGCTACTAATACAAATAAAAGGTTTATCCACTCTGATTGTGCACACAAACAGATGCAAGAAAAGCAACTCTGTCCACAATTTCCTTAGTCTAATTCTTGGATATCGTCATCAATCCCAACCCCGTTGTAAGCTTACTAACCCATATAATATTGACCATAGCGAGATACATTCCACAAACAGCATATTGTGGTGAACTAAGGAATCTAGTTGTGTTCTATTAAGTACAGTTGAGACTTGAGATGAAGGATTAAAGGTTCCTGATGTGAAAGATTGGCTAAAGTAATTTTTTGGTGAAGTGAAAGATTGGCTAAAGTATTGATGTACAGTACATGTTATTGGTAAAAAGAAACATGTGTAAATAGATACACTAGAAATAAGAAACAACATTGCTGAATGCTCACAGGAATATTGATTTTTTCATGAAGGGCATTCCCTACCTTGTGCTGTCAGATAATACAACATGATGCCAATGTGATCCAATATTTCTTGAAGGAGAAGAAGGATCTACACTATGCAATTGCAAATGAATTTGGAGGTTTTCACCTAGACTACACATGACACTGCACTTGTAGATGATTGGATGAAGTGTGTAATAATCTTTTCTCTGTAAAACTAGTGTACCTGATTATTTGCATCAGCCAACTCTTTCGGAATAGTTTTCTTTGAACCCTGAGAACTCAACTTTGGAAGCCGCATTTCTAAGCTTCGCTTCTCTGTTAGGGCAACCTATAAATTAAGAATGGAGTAATAAAATGAATGATTGTCCCGTTAATAAATCAAATTTAATCACATTTAAAAAATACCTTAAGCTCTGCATCTTTTTCATTGCACAACGAACTGAATTTATCACAATCATAAATAGCCATTTCTAAGTTTTGCTTCTCAAAAGTCAAGATATCTTTCAAGTTATCCAATTCTTTTTGCATTTGTGATTCTTGGTTTTGCTTTCCATGTAATTCTTCCTGCAACTAAAATACGTTGATTACATATTGTGTTTGTCTGTTGTAACTAAAATGATAGATTAATATGCATAGAGATACAACTAACAGAAGGAGATGAAAAATCTACTCAAAGAATAATATAGCAAGTCATCTATGTTAACATAAAAGAATAATCTCTATTTTCATCTAATTACCAGTAACATATACTTGTAAATAAAAACCAAATTTCAGTAACATATACTATCTTCATCTAATTACCAGATGTGATGCTTCAACAAACTTACAACATATGTTCTGTAATTAAATAGCAATACCCGACAATAGCGCTAGTTCAACATGTAATAATAGTAGTAATGTCTATCAGATGTTTTCAATAGAAGAAAATACAAAATCCCTTATATATGTAGGTTACACGAATTACTAGCCCAAACAAAAGTTGTACTAATACCTACCAAATACTCCTAGTAGTGACCTTTACTAAAAAGTGAATTAATTTTAAAACATTTACTTACCCAATTGTTATTCATTAGACTTGCAAAACTCATCTCATTTGAACTAGTTGAAGTTGTAATGATATTGAAAATTGAAGCAGGAAGGCCATTCTGTTAAATATGGCACAAATAAATAACTTAGTATTTCGATAAAAGAAGAATAGAACGAGGAAAAGGGGAAGATGTATAGTGAGAGTGAAAAAAATTTAAGTTGTAATGTAGCATCTACTAATTTAGCGATGTATACTATAAACAAATACCTTGGGATTCTGCAAATGAGATACTAGCGCCATCATGTTCTCTTTTAACAATTTTTGGTCATGCACTAAACGAACTTCCATTACTTCTCAGTTTTTTCGCTCCTCTTCAAGTTGATTCTTAACTTCCATTAGCTTGCTTTCTACACTCTCTCGCTTACGGCGTTCTTCTTCTGCTTCCTTTTGTTGTGCTTGAAGTTGTTCTTGAATTTCATTTCTAGATATTCTACTTGCTGACTTAATTTCAGATCCTTGACCAAGAATGTACTTTGATTTTTCTCCCATTATTTGCACAAATGCAGCATTAATAATAGGATCCACATCGGTATAGTACCTTCTTCAATTTCTTGAATTTTTTCAGCAACAACATCTTTCACTTTATCCTACAGAAAAAGGTTATACTAGCTTTAACTCTCCATATTTATTCAAATAAACTCATTCTATGAATAAAGGTAAAAAAAATATGTACATTCACTTCAGCAGAAGCATTAGTAACCCATTGCCCATTTGGCTTCATGTGTGTTATTTCCCAAAGTTTTTGAAAATTCGGCTCTTTTCCAATGGTTGTGTCCCTCTATCAAAACAAGTGAAATTATGTTATTGTTGAAATTGTAACAATAATCGATCAAAAGAAAGACATATATCTCACCACTTCATAAGACACTGCTTGAAAAGTTTTTCTGCCGCAAATATGATTCACTTCTTGTTTTGCCTTGTTATTTTTGTTTCTTTCACTCATTTTCTGCATTGATTTTGAGTGTGGAAATTTATTATGATCTATGTATATAATAAGTCAAAAAAGAAAACAGACAATATAAAAGGTTAAATTTGTCACTTTTAAATACCTTAAAATCATCAGAGCTGAAGTAGTCTACCAAGAATTTCCATTCAGCTTCATTAACATCTGTTGGTATGTTTTGCAGACTCTCCTCTTTTGTAGCAAATTTCTTGAAATGGTCATGATGTCTACTTCGACGATATCGATACAAATTTTTTGCTGTTTGAAGAATGGTATCCCAATTGTGTTGTATGTCCGGAAGCTGAAAGGTGTCCTGCAATCAAAATAGTCTAAATAATTAGGCTAAATAAAATGTGTCTTAGTTCCCAACCCCACTGTAGTTCTCAAAAGTTAAACATCTGCTATATCAAATTTCTCGCTCAAATCTTTTCATAAATAAGTTAACATAGTGCATTTGAAGGACTGAAACAATTATTTTCAAATAAAGATTAGAGTTGATCAGATAAGACAACCTTATACAATAGTTTCTTAATTTTATATCATACTTAACAATAGACATATAACATAAGCTATAAGCCCTTTGATTCTCCTTGATCATTGTTTGGGTTCAGCACATACTAGAACAACATTAGTGGAATGACCCTCGAGGCTATTTTGGTGTTTTGGCATGCTTTTGCTGTTTTACCCCTTCCCGTAGTTCATTTATAGCTTTTATATGGTGTTGGGCTGTATGGCATGCTTTTTGAAGTGTAGAAACAGATTCACTAGTCTTACAGAGAACTCTATGGCAGGCTTGTCTATAATTCATTTTCAGAACTACACAATCAGAACAAGAGAATTATGGACTTAGACAAGAATCAGTACTCTAACCTTCGTATTAAAACAACGCAGATTGGGGGAGGCAGGGCGGAAAATGGAGGGACAACAGTAATAGCCACTGTGCTACAGAAGGAGTAATGCAAGTTTGTGTAGAAACAGATTCACTAGTGTTGCTCAAAATTCTTACCGAAGAGTGGGAAGTACCATGGCACATTGCGGTAATAGTGGAAGATATAAATTGACTATCTCAAACGGTTCAGGTTCAGATACAACATAGTTATAGAGAAGGAAATAGTTTGGCTGACTGCATAGCCAACCTAGCTTTTGACAATCTAGGCATGCTTTTAGGTATCTTGGAGTCCTTTTCTCTACCAGAAGATTAACAATTCTACAATGCAAACCATTTGTCAACAAAATCACAGCTAAAATAACCACATGGATGGCTTAGAGCCTATCATATGATGGGATTTAATCCAACTTATCAAAGTTGGATTGTCTGGTGTATATATTTATTGGGAAAACAACTAGAAACTGATCAGATACTAGAAAGAAAGAAAAACTACATCGACGGAAACGATAGTTGAACTTCTTCGACGAGATAAAAGAGACAGAGAACTACATTACCAGAAATATCATTACTGAACATTTATCATTTCAACAACAACAACAAAAATATACAGAGAGCTAGAAAACTAGAAACACTATTGTGGGCCATTTACCATTTCAACAAAATAAAACAGCAGAGAGCTATGATAATAAGAAACACAACTAATGATTTAGGCATTGTCTATCCATCAACTGCTAGCTTCAACTTTCAATTTCAAGTTAAATGAATAACACAAAGTCTTGTTAATGGTTATCATTTAGAAAATGATCAGATGCTAGAAAAAAAAAGAAAAATCACTTGGATGGATCAGTTGTTGCACATTAGAATGCATAAGAAGGCCAAGTACTGACCATTTACCAATTCAACAGAGTCAGAGAATAGTGATAATAAAAAATACAATCATAATGCAAAAGAAAGCCAAATAGCTGAACTTCTTCGACAAGATAAAAGAGACAGAGAACTAGATAATCAGAAATATCATTACTAACCATTCACTATCTCAACCAAAAAAAAAAAAGACAAAGAACAAAGTACCTTACCAGCATATAAGCAACAATCCTATTCTTTGCCAGATCAGGAACTCCTTTCCAATTCTTGACATCATGTCTAGCATTATGGAGAACTTTCACTGAGAGCTCAGTAATAAAATCTTTAGCTCCAGGACCTACCGCAACTGTTCGATCTTGTGGGATAATCACCTTCAACTTTCCATTGTCATCTTCCTTACGTTTCTTTTGGGTTGAAAGCCCTGTTGTCTTTCCTCTTCCCTTTCTCTTTTTCTCTTTAACAATACATAAAGATATTAAAATATATATAAATAAAACATATACTATCTAGAGATTTTGAAGAGATACAATTTATCAAATGGATAAACTTACCTGGAGGTGGGATTGGACTTACATCGGCAGTTTCACTATCATTAGAAATATGCATATTTTTCATCATGATTGGCTGCAACCTCAAAAACAATAAACGCAGTAAAATCCTAGTACATGATTAGCTGCAACATACTATAATATTATATAAATAAAGACTAGTCAAAAGTACAAATCATGAAAGTACGTAAAAGATAGCAATTGACAAACAAAAGCAAAGCCAAAATGATAACGTAATAAAATAATGTTTAAAAATTGAGAGAAACAAGTAAAGCTTCTAAGCAAAAAGATAAAGAAATATGGGAAAAGTAGATAATAGAAATTAACTATTTCGGTAAGGTGCAAAACAAAACTTCTACGGACAAACTGATTCAAATTTAATCTTGATGACAAGTTGAAAATCAAAACCAATCATCATCCTCAACTTCATCATATTCACTAGTATCTTCATCTGTTGCAGAATCACTTAAGTCATCTACATTTTCATGATCAGGCTCATCTATTACTACTAAGTCGACTTCTTCCTCGTTATTGATAGAAGGTGCTTCAACACTAACTCCATCAATATCTTCTCTTTCTATTCTGATGTTATTATTCTCCAACTCCATTTCTTGATTTGTTTCTCCTCTTTCAACTAAGTCAATTAGTTGATATGGTTCCATTTCATCTTTTTGTTCGGGAAGATCATTCAAATTTCGTGGTCTTACCCTTATCACTGAATGCCATTTTTCACTTTGACCATGTTTCACATAATACACTGATTGAGCCTGTGAGCCTAGAATGAATGGATCACTTGTGTAATGAAGTCGTGTTATATCTACACAGACAAATCCATATTCATCTTTTTTGTAACCTCTACTTTGACTACGACCTTGAGGAGGAACTTCAAACCAGTCACATTGAAATAATATAACTGATTTGTTGTTCATATATTGGATCTCTAAAATTCTTCTTATCCTTCCAAAATAGTCAACATTTCCTGTATGTTCATCACTCTTCACAACCACACCACTGTTTTGAGTTTTCAAACCTAGCTCAGATTCCATTGTTCTAAATCGAGAATCATTCAAGATATATCCGCTATGACATAAAACTCGAGGATCTGGAGGTCTTGCCAAAATTAGTAATTCTTCAATAATTCGGTTATCACCATTTTCCTTTAATTGTATCACCTGTAGTATTTTAATTGCAAAATCACAAATAATATTAATGTTATTTTAAAAAATAAATTTACAAATTATCAAATGAAAATTTTTACCTTTTTTTCAAACCATAAAGGAAATTCCTCCTTGTGTCTCTTTGCTACATTTCTATTGTTCTCCTTTGTTAAAATTTCTAAATGTTCCCTATAATTGTGGAGATTTGAAAAAAAAATCAAAAAAATAATAAAAATACAACACAACTGTTAAGTGTTTGTAAGAAATGATGTAAAGGTTAAACATATCTTACTCAATCCAAGGTCTGACTTCCTTACAATTTTGGAGAATGTAAAAATGAGACTGATTGACTTCAAAAGTATTCAAATTTGTCCAAGAACCCCCTGCTAGTGGCTTACCATGACAATTAAATACAGATAAGCTATTGTGATCAATGTTAGAAGAATTAGAATTCCTATGTGGACGATTTTGCTTCGTTTCCATATCACTCAAATATCTAGAGAACAATGTAATGCACTCCCCTGCAATATGACCCTCAGCAATTGATCCTTCTACACGATAGTTGTTGCGTACATAACCTTTCAAGGTTCGCAAAAATCTATGAAGAAAAATATTAATATTTTAATAAATTTAAATTAAATAAGATAGATTTAAAGAGTAACAAACCAACCTTTCAATGTAATACATCCATCGAAATTGAACAGGACCACCCAACTTCGCCTCATTTGCCAAATGAATTGCCAAATGAACCATAACATCAAAGAACGTGGGCATGAACACACATTCTAATTTACATAATGTTATTCGTATGTTTTTATCTAGCTGATCTAGCTTCTCCACAGATAACTCTTTAGAGCACAAATCATTAAAGAACAATGACAATTCAATTAATGGGTCATGTGCATCTTTTGGTAAAATTTCTTTAATGATAAGTGGTACGATAAGTTGGAAAAGAACATGATGGTCATGACTTTTAAGCCCAAAAATTTTAGCTTCTTTGATACAACGACTGATGTTAGAAGCGTAAGCATCAAGAAACTTAACTTCTTTGATGAGCTGACAAAATTGAATCCTTTCCGCCTTAGACATTGTATAACTTGCTGGAGGAAGTATGTATTTATCCCCACTTTTTATGGGATGGAGGGACTTTTTGATCTTCATTTCTTGTAAGTCCAATCGAGATTTCAGGGTGTCCTTTGTTTTTCCTTCAATATCCAACAATGTGCCTAACACACTTTCACTAATATTCTTTTCAATGTGCATCACATCCAAATTATGTCTCAACAATAAAGTCTTCCAATATGGAAGTTCAAAGAATATACTTTTCTTTTTCCAATTATCATATCTTTCAGTATCTCGTTTTCTTTTTCTTGTGTTGTCATCGGCTGACCTTTGCAAAGAGGTATTAAGTTGCAAAAGCACATCTTCACCACTCAAAGCATCTGGTGCAATTCTTTCTTCCTTGTGTTGTCGAAAAAACTTTTATTCCGACGATAAGGATGATTTATCTCCAAGAACCTACGATGACCCATATAGCATTGCTTTCGACCGTGTTTCAAGTAAGCAGAACAAGTATGCACATGACAAACTGGACATGCTAATTTACCTTTAGTGCTCCAACCAGATAAAATACCACAAGCAGGAAAATCATTGATTGTCCACAACAAAGAAGCATGTAATTGAAAATTTTGTTTCATAAAAGCATCATAAGTCTCAATTCCATCCCCCCATAAGATTTTTAAATCATCAATCAAAGGTTGGAGATACACATCAATATCCATACCAGGACCTTTTGGTCCAGGAATAAGTAAAGACAACAAAAGATTAGATTGTTTCATGCATAGCCATGGGGGGAGATTATATGGAATCAAGATAACTGGCCACATGCTGTATGAATTACTCATTGAACCAAAAGGATTAAAACCATCTGAAGCAAGTCCAAGTCGTACACTACGAGGATCTGACGCAAAATTTAGATATTTTTCATCAAAACTTTTCCATTCCAATGAGTCAGCAGGATGTCGTAACACTCCATCATCAACTCGTTCATCCTTATGCCACCTCATTTCTTTTGCGGTTCCTTTTGTCATAAACAATCGTTGTAATCTAGGTATAATAGGAAAGTATCTAAGAATCTTTCTAGAAATTCCTTTCTTTTTGTTATTCAAATTACCTGAAGCAACCTCACTATTGGCATATTTTCCTTTTCTCACTGTCCATCTTTTTTCACCACATTTAGGACATTGTTCAAGATCCCCGTATTCCTTTCTATATAAGATACAATTATTAACGCATGCATCTATCTTCACATAATCTAAACCCAAATCTTTTATTATCTTTTGAACTTCATAAATAGAATTTGGGAGCACATTTTCTTTAGGTAAAGCATCACTAAGTAATTTCAACAAAGAGTCAAATGAAGTATTACTCCATCCATGCATACACTTCATTTGAAAAAGACGCACTATAAAAGAGAGTTTGGAGAACTTTTCACAACCCGGATACAATCGATTTTCTGCATCCTTCATTAACTTATAAAATCTCTTAGCTTCTGTATTAGGCTCTTCGTAAGGTGACTCAGTTGTCTCATCAAGGTCATAACTATTATTGGGAACACCATGATATATATCATGCAACATTTCAAAAACTTCAGCATCATCTTTTTCTAAATTTGAATCTTCACTAATAGTTGTTTCATCATCTGAAGATAGATCTAGCTCACCATGATGAATCCACTTTTTATAAGTTTGATTCATTCCAAACCTACATAAATCTATTCTCACTTCATCTCGCGTTTTCCAAAGAACATTATTGCATTTTATGCACGGACATTGAATTCTTACACCAACCTCAATATTAGAAAATGCAAAATTTAAAAATTGCTCCACACCATTTAAATATTGTGGTAACGCTCTATTTCCAATAATTATCCAACTTTTATCCATTATATACTTACCTACAACAATTTTAAATCAATTAATATAAATTTATATGATTTTTTAACCAAAAAAATAAAGAAAGAAAATGTTAGAGAAAAACTTCATATTATAAAAGGTCAATATAAAAATCAGAAAGTGCTTGTAAGACTAGTAATTCTTTTAGTATATCTACATCTACGAACATCTTCAGAAATCATTCATATATCTACAACCTCTCATACAAAGAGTATAAAATAGATAAGATTAGAATAGCTAAACAATTTAAATTCAAATCTACATGTGATATTTCAATATCAATATAAGCAACTTAAAAAAATGGCTTAATAAAGGAGTGGTGAAACTATGAAATTATAGGTGTTAGAAATACATCTCTCCATATTGTCTGAGATGTTGCAATTCCATAGTACTAGGGCATATCACGTGTATCTTTACCATGTAGCAGAAAATAACATGTAAGAAAGTATGCTAAAGATAGCTATGCATGCAAGTTATATGTCATCTTAAGTGAGAATATAACAAGTTCATAGGGACCAATGGCAACAATTTGGTCAACCGTATCTTCAGACAAGCATACACATGACCAAACTGTATTACATCAACATTACTTCAAAATGTAAGGAAGAACTGAAATAAAAGAGTCAATTGCGATCACACTTGTTTACCACTGGAAACAGGTCGTAGTATTGCTCCAGCACCTACAACCTTAGGTTTAGCCGTGGCAACAGATGGAGGACGAGAACCTGTAGAACAATAAACCATGCTAAGAATATTAGTATAATTAATCTAATTTTTTAGATTATTCAACCAAGCAAATGTTGTCATCTACGAGAAGAAAAGAAAATTTCCTCTTGAGAGACCATACCTTAAAACTAATGAGGTGTTAGAAGAAAAGATGCAATTTAGTATGAGGAACAAGCGTTCAGATGCTATTACGAAAATTATATATATAGTAGCAACACAATGTATCATAATACTCAACAGAACTACAGAATCCCTTTGCCCTTATGGACGAATCTATGTTTTGTACTCTATATGCAGATCAATTTAACATTCCCCTACTTCTGAAAAATGTCTGCCTTTGGAAAAAGGTTGAAATAAACTCAATTTCAAGAATGGAAAGGATATTACATTAACTATAAGTTGATGAAGAAGAAAGTAAAGGACTATCCAGCAGATTGAAGTTTCTGAAAAAAGTCGTGAGTATGTTCTCAAGGACTTCTCGAGGATTCTAGATAAACAGATTGAAAAGATTGTCTATTCCTGTTGTAGAAACAAGGGAACTGGCAAACAGATTATTTATTCTTGGACAAGAGCATGATGTCCTAGTACAGCAACAAGATGGTTCAAAATTATCTGAACTTCAACAGTCATATACAGATGTAGGCAGAGAGCTGCTACAGCTTCTCTTTTTCGTTAAAACGAATGCCATTGGTGTGCTCAAGATACTGAAAAAGTTTTACAAGAGATGTGGTTATACATTCACCAATTACTATGTTAAGACTCGAGCAAATCATCCTTATTCCCAGCTGAGACAAATATTTCAGCATGTGGGCGTTTCAGCTGTAGTTGGAACCATATCTCGCAATCTTTTGGATCTCCAAGACAATAAGGTGAACTTTACTTCAATATATGATCACCCGGGTCTGCCTTTTCAGGACCCGATCATTGGTTCTATTAATCAAGCAATGGATAGACTAATCCCTTCACTATTTGGGGAAACATGCATCTATTACCAGAAGAACTACCAACTCCTTCTGAGGATCATGCTGCCAAAGAGAGATATCACTTGATGTCACTTCTGCTGAACTTGGCAAATGCATTCTTGTTTATGGTTAACAACATAATAGTCCCAACAGCAGATGACTACTCTATGAGTTTTGGAGCTGCATCAACTCTTTGTGGGGCTGTAATTGGCCGGTCTATGGCTGTTGTTCAGGTGTTCTGTTAAGTGTATGGTCAAATAAATCCTACATGAAGCCTACTTTGTTCAGCAGCATTGTCCTTCTTGTCGGGAATACCTTATATGGACTGGCTTATGACTTCAACTCGATATACTTACTTCTAGCTGGACGTCTATTTTGTGGGCTTGGTTCGGCAAGGGTAGTTAATAGGCGTTATATCACTGATTGTGTTCCTCTGCATTTGCGAATTAAGGTTTCAGTTGGTTTGGTAAGTGCAAGTGCACTTGGAATGGCATGTGGTCCAGATGTTGCCTGCTTGTTTCAAACTGACTTTAAGTTCCTGAATATCACTTTTAACCAAGACACTGTACCAGGATGGATGCAGTATTGGAAATCCGCAGACATGCAGCTGTCGTTTCGCAATATCTCAAGTCCTTATTCCAAAGTGCACTCCCTACCGTTGAAAGTACTATTGGCAATCCCTTGCATTCCACAACAATTTTCTTCCCTATCTCTTCAAAACAAGATAATTTGTACTGGAAAGTATCAGATGAAAAGTATCAGAAATAAAAGGCAATTAAAATTTGACAGTTGAAAGTATCTGAAACTCTTCCTTTACCAACTTTATCACCTGACCTCATCTTCCTTATTTTGATAACGAAATTACCAAGGCAAATTATTAGAAGAAAAATCTGAATTGCAATCTCTCATCTAATTCATGAATAACACATGATAATAATTTATACAATCCCATTCCAGTAATCTCACCGAAGAGACTAAATAAAAGAAATTGAACTTTAACAAATCAATTGAAATTTAACAAAATAACCTAGGAGACTAAATCATAAGATAATCATAAGCAAGAATTCACTGAACTTTCTGAAAAGAAACTAAATCGTAAAGAAAACTCACCAGAGATGGACTTCAAGAACAACGTTCTTCTTCAATGAAAAATTGAACGAGAAAACCAAGTTTCAGTTTTCCCCAAAACTGAAGAGGCGCAACTTGTGAAAATAAAAATTGGTGAACTTCTACAAAAAAAATTGGCGGAAACAAAAAAAAAACCGCGATTCTATTGGCGGAAAACTAAAAAAATAATCTATTTTTTGCCACAATGTATACAATACTGTCAAATTAAATATATTAGCAACAATAAAATAAATTATTGTTGCCAAATATTTTTTAAGATAGCAACAAATTAATTAAATTGTTGCCATTACTTAAGTTGGGCAACAATATCATCATTGTTGCAAAAACGTTGTTGCAATTTTTTAATATTTGAAACTTATTATATTAATTATTATTAACAATATAATATCGCAACAATACTAACATAATTCGCAACAACAAAAATATTGTGGTTAAAAATTAAATGATATACCAACAATTAAATCAAGTTGTTGTGATTTATCAATATAAGCCAACAATAATATAGTTGTTGCTAAAAAGTTGTTGCTAATTCCATAATTTCTTGTAGTATAGAAGAAAGTAAAGAAATAAGAAAATTATATTTTACAAAATTACCAGAACCTTTTAATTCAAAAGTAATAAAAAGTTAGAATGAAGCAGGATTAACAGATACCTTAGGAACTAGAATGAAATTCTTACAATGATGGTTTATAGAACTATGTGAAAAACATAAAGAAGAAATAAAAATGAAAAAAATATTGGTAAAAAACTTAGCATGTTGCAAAAATAAAATAGCACCCCAATTCGGTTGTACAGGCAGATACTATAAAAAGAAATATAATAAAAAATACAGATCAAAATATAAATATAAAAAACCAAGAAAAAGATACTATGTAAAAAACTATAAAACTAAAAGACCATATAGACCAAAGAAAAAATTAACAGAATGTACTTGTTACAATTGTAGAAAATTAGGACATATAGCTAAAAATTGTACATTTCCTAAAAATTCGAAGAAAAAACAAATATCAGAAATACTGATAGACAATGAAAAATATACCCAAATAGAGTACGTCGATTATGAATTAGAAAGTGAAGATAGTATATATGAATTATCAGAAAACGAAGCAGACGAAATGGAAAATAATTCAGTAATAGAATCAGATAATGAATACTATATAAATGACTGAAACAGATATACAAATAATAACTAAAGAAGATGAAGAATCAGCAGAACAAAAAATAATAATATATTTGAACAAATAAAAGGAAAAGAATTAGACTTAAGCGTAGAAAAAATATTTGAAATACCAACAATAAGAAATTGGTTTAAACGACAAAAAGAAGAATATTATGTAGTAAGTCAAAGAGAACATATCATAGATTGCAAATACACCAAAGGAAAGGCTAAAATATCAATAATAAACAAACGAATAATAAATAAAGAAATACATGATATTAAGGATGAAAATTCAATTAAATATGTACATTTAGGAGGAACATAAATACTAATAAAAGCATGTTTTAGAGAAGGAATAGATACACTCATAGAAATATACTTAGCGGATGATAGAATTATACAACCCATAGAAAAAAGTATAATAAGTGCAGTAAAAGGTAATCTCATATACCAAAAATTTAAATTTATAATAAGTGTTAACTACTCAGTAGCAATAAATGACAGAAATATAGATAAATCAGTATTATTATATTGAAAAATGTCAGGAATAGAACTAGCTCCAGGAAGTAAAATATTTACAGATAGATGTAAAAACTTATATGTTTTAACAACAAAACATAAAATAACAGCACAAAATAAAATTAAAAAAATAAAAATAAATAAAAATAGAAAATCCTTTTGAAAGGATAGTTATAGTCATAGATAATAATGATTATAGTTATAATGAGATTGATATAGAAGAAGATTTAGAAATAGTAAAAGAAAGATTAAGCACATCAAAAAGAATAAACTATGAAATACCCCAAATATCATAAAGAATGAGTACCTCAAGAAGAATGGATAAAACTCCACAAAAATCAATAAAAGAAGAAATAAAACCATATCATTACTACATAACGGGAGTAATGGAATAACGAAAATATCTAATATTGATAAATACAGGACAAGAAGAAAACTATATTACAAGAGAATTAGTAACAGAAGATGAAATAATTACTACTGAACAATTATTTCCTAAATAACCAAAGGCATTACTATATACCGAAGAAACTATAGAAAAGGAAATAATCATTTGAGGAGTACCAATAGTAATAAAGTTTAAAGTATATCAAGGGGATAAAAATATCACTTTAGGAATAAAATGGTTAGAACAAGTAAAAACATATAATTTAGAAGACAAACAGTTAACAATAAATTATAATAATATGAAGATAATAATAAAAAGTACTTTCTTATGATAAAAACATGAAAATATATATACTTGAAAAAATAATAATAGAAGGATATAACAACAGATATTATACACCAATGATAGACACAGGAGCAGAAGCTAACATATGTAAATATAATTGTTTACCAGAAGATAAATGAGAAAAATTAAAAACACCGATAGTAGTAACATGATTTAATAATGAAGGAAGCATGATCACATATAAGGTAAAAAATATAAAAATACAAATATGGGATAAGATATTAACTATAGAAGAAATATATAACTTTGAATTGACCACAAAAGATATGCAATTAGAATGTCATTTTTAGAAAAATTATACCCACATGTAATAACAAAAACACACTGATGGTTCATAACACCATGTAAACAAAAAATAGGAGCAAAAAGAGTGAATAACAAAAGATGAAAAACAACAGAATGAATAAAAGGTAGTGAAAAAATTACACAAAAATTAGAAAATATAAAAGAAGAAGACCCTAAAATAGAATTAATTATATTCTCTATAGATAAAGTAAAAATAATCCAAGATAAGTTAGAATTATTATATAGTGAAGATCATTTACAAGGATGGAAAAAACATAAAACAAAAGTAAAAATTGAGCTAATTGATAATAATAGTATAATAACCCAAAAATCATTAAAGTATAATTTTAATGATTTAACAAAATTTCAGATACATATAAGTGAATTACTAGAAAAAGAATATATACAAGAAAACAATAGTAAACATACAAGCCCAGCATTTATAGTAAATAAACATAGTGAACAAAAAAGAGGAAAAAGTAGAATGGTTATTGATTATAGAAATTTAAATGCAAAAACTAAAACTTATAATTACCCAATACCAAATAAAATATTAAAGATAAGACAAATACAAGGATATAATTATTTTAGTACGATTGCAAATCAGAATTTTACCACTGAAAGTTAGAAGAAGAATCTAAAAAACTTACAGCATTTACAGTACCACAAGGATTTTATAAATGGAACGTATTACCATTTGGATATAAAAATGCCCCAGGTAGATATCAACACTTTATGGATAACTACTTTAAACAAATAGAAAATTGTGTAGTATATATTGATGATATATTACTATATTCTAAAACCCAAGATGAACACATAAGATTATTAGAAAAATTCATACATATTATAGAATATTCAAGCATAAGCCTAAATAAAAAAACAGACATAATGAAAAGCCAAATAAAATTCCTAGGAATACAGATAGATAAAAATGGAATAAATATGCAGACACATATAGTAAAAAAAATAATTAACTCAAATGAACAACTAGACACAAAAAAGAAATTACAATCATTCTTAGGACTAGTAAATCAAGTAAGAGAATACATATCAAAATTAGCAGAAAAGTTAAAACCATTACAACAAAAATTAAAGAAAGACATAGAATACCAGTTTGATAAAAAAGACCAAACACAAATACAAAAAGTAAAACTATTATGTAAGAATCAACCTAAACTATATTTTCCGGATGAAAATAAAAAAATTACTTATATAGTAGAATCAGACGTCAGTGAAAAAAGTTATGGAGGAGTCTTAAAATACAGGTATGATAAAGAAAAAATAGAACATCATTGTAGCTATTATTCAGGAGCATTTACTAATGCAGAAATAAGATGAAAAATAAATAGAAAAGAATTATATTCAGTGTATAAATGTTTACTATCATTTGAACCATATATTGTATGTAACAAATTTATTATAAGGACAGATAACACACAAGTAAAATGGTGGCTAACAAGAAAAATACAGGATTCAATAACTACAAAATAAATGAGAAGATTGGTATTAAATATATTAAATTTTACATTTACTACTGAAGTAATAAAACTGACAAGAATGTTATTGCAGATTACTTATCAAGACAAAATTACTCAAACTGAGAAAGAAAATACAATTGAAGAGATACTCAAAGTCATTACTACACTTTGTATCAAAGTGGACAATATGGACAATGAGATACAAAAGCTAAAGACTAATGAAGATAATCTGAAGTCTAAAGTTAGTATAAGTCAGCAGCATGACTATAAAAATGCGGAGCTAAGTCGATCGGAAGACTTTAAAAATCCAGAGCTAAGAGATGACGTTGGGAAACACCTTAAAACCCATAATGATTGTCTAAATATAGCTGCAGGTACAAGAAGACCAGTTATTGAAAAACAACGAAATGCAAATCTAAATCAGTTATTTGAAAAGCCATTTACACAAAAAACAAAAAATCCATTAACCATAGAACCACAAACTTCAACGTATGCAGATAGCCTACAACATGAGAAAAAGCTGCATAACCACATCACAAGGACATACCTCAAAAATATATACAAAATACAAAGTTACCTAAACCTCAATCCTAGATCTACCACTACAAAAGATCCAAACCAAGACTATATAACCAAGAAATTCCAAGGATACAATAAACTAATTGCACAGCCAAAAACCAATGCTAACCTAGTTAAAACATGTTATAATTATGGATTAATAAGTACTGCATATACTTTATGACAAAGAAGAACTAAGTGGCATATCAGAATTATACAAAGCATTTATTATATACAAAAGAGTGACCAAAGGAAATTTATTTTATGTAAAATTCTATACGGCAACAGCAGAGATATTACATGAGGAGATAAAACCTCCTATTCAAGTTGTAAAGATAGGCCTGACCAAAGAGATGATAATATCGGAAGATATTGGGGAACAACCAGAAATATCAAAAATTGAGATACCCAATTTCTATACCAATAAAAGAATAATTGGCATATTAACTATAATACAAGAACTAGCCAACAATTATTTGAATGGAAATGCTATATGGAGTCCAGAGATCAATTAATGATTTATGCCAACTCAAGGGAACTAAGGAAATCAGATATAGATGAAGTTTAGAAATGGATTTTATCATTATTAAAATCAGAAGAAAGACCTACAACAAGAGCATTAAAGACAGGATTTATTTCTTCATAACCATTAAACAAATATCGTAAACTAATTGGACACAAATATCCTGACCATATATGTTCAAAATCTAATGGAGAAGACAATGTGATTTCCGATGTCCAGCTAGAATAAAGTCAAAGAGATATGAAGACAAAGAAGATAGGGACAAAGAAGATAAAGACAACTAAAGAGATGAGGCAAAGAAGACATATTTGGCCAAAAAAAGCCAAAAGCAAATAGTATAAAGTGAATAGTACTATGTAAAGGAGCATTATTGTAAATTATTAGGTACATTATTTTTCGTCTTATTGTAATAAAGTTAGTAGAGTAGGAATAAATTATATAAATTAGTCAACAAGTGTAGGGTAGTATGCATTATTAAAGTAGGTGCATATTAAAGTGGTAGGTAGGAGTGGTGTGCATTATGAATGGACAAGTGTAAAGTGGTAGGTGTGGTAGATGTGCATTATTAAAGTAGTGTGCAGATAAATATAAGTGCAGTAGCTGTAGGATAGGATTTCCTTTCTATATAAAGGAATGTACATGTAACATAAGGGGCAAGCCTTCAATAAACGAAGCAAGCTTCCATAAAAACACTCTCTCAAATATTTAAAATATTCATACTTTAAAGATAATGGAGCAACCTTCAGATACCATAGACAAGCAAGAGGCAAAGGTATATTGTTCAACAAATATGCAGAACTAATTTCATATATTCTTGAATATCATATATATGATTGAATAAATTTATGTTAGTTATTATGTATTAGAATTATTTGAAATATGATTTCTAGTTTATTAGCACACTGGAAACAGGGAGAAAACTTCTATACTATGCCATCCTAATGTTGAAATCGGTAGGCAAGAAAAGCCGTTTAGGGGAGTAAACAAAGTTGAGGCGCTGATAAGAAGGAAGTATCCGCTAAACTACGATGCTAGTAGTGACAGGAGAACATGATAAACAGATAACTTAGTTCATAATGATCTAATATGAATTTAATCAATTATGGATATGATAGGAAGGAATAGTTGAAAATAAAAAAAACATGCATAACAACGAACATGACTACATACATGCATGACGAAATAATAAAACACTATGAAACTTTAATCTTATATATACTTAGAAGTATAAAGATAATTGAATTAAGAAGAATCATATGGGAAAAAATATTTAATGATAACGAATCAAAAGATATATTAGACCAACAATGGTATGAAATAGACCTACATGATTTAGACCTCGAAAGAATAGAATGGTATGATTTAGAAATAAATTAAGATTAAAATGAACTATGAATATTTACAATATTTACAATATTGGAAAATAATTTACATATGTACCTAAGAACCCAAGATATGTTGTATCTAGAATACATCACAAATAATATTAAAGAAATAGTCAGATTAAGACAACTATCAGAAGAATATTACGATAAGTATTATTACATTTTACCATGAATTTCATACCTCCAAAAAATGAAATCAGAGCTATGGATAAAATGGTATATAAGGTTTTATATCCAGAATATAAACAACTCAATATCACAAAAACTGATAACGATAAATTAGATCAATTAATAGATAATATATCTAAGATAGAATATAAATATAATCAATATTTAAAGATACAATGAATAACGAGAATAACGAATATAGACAAAAATTTATTAAAATAATTATAGCAAAAAGACAAGAATTAAGACATAAGCAAAATAGACTTAACAGTAATATATTTGCAGGAATTTGTAAAAAATCTATAGTAGCACTGAGAAAAACTATTTTATACCTACAAATACAAATAGGAAACTTAGAATATAAACTACAACACAATTTATAAATGAATAAAGAAGAATACGCAATAGATGAAAAAACATATGAAAACTATGACAGACTAAAAATAAAGATAATATTTTCTAATCTAAAAAGAGGATAAAAGAAAATAGGTGACAATCTAAGTTTAATGTTAGGAAAAGAAACAGTAAAATTAGAAGATAGTTTAACTGCTATGATAATAATAACAAAAGAAAATGAAAAAATAGATAGAAAAACGGAAATTGAAAAAATAAAACAACAAGCAAAAAAAGAAGTACAACATTTAGAAGAAGTAAAAATACTAAAATAATAGAACTAGAAAAAGAGCTGACAATATTGAAAGAAATGTATGAAATTAAACAAAAAGAAAAATAACAAAAACAAAATTAGCAAATGAGATAAATAAATTTAAAGAAAAATTACAATTAGAAGAACTAGAATAAAAAGAAGAAAACCAAGATAATCTACCTGAAATAGGAATTGATGAAATAAATAATGATGATCTAGAAGAACAACATTCAGAAACAAGCGAAATATATACGGAACTTTTAGCAAACATAGATACAAAGAATTTATAAGTAAATACATAAGATGTAGACATATATAGATGAAAAACCAAGTACATCAGGAGTAAAGAATCCAAAAAAATCCAAGATACTATAATACAAACTATGTACAATATGATAGAGAAAAAACTATGTGGGATTAAAGATTGAATAAAAAATGGACACCTAAATCAATAACTAAACAACATAATTTTTTAGATTTAGACTGTATAGTAGATATAAATAAAACAATCCAATTATGGATGGGATATATATCAAAACAATTAATAGATAACAAAATAGGACTGATAGAAACACCAGGATATATAGAAACAACACTTATAGAAACAGTAAAATTATGGCTACAAAATTTATCAGATTAAAGTTTAGAAACTTTAAGAAGTAATAAAAAATTTGATGGTGAAATAGCTACTACAACTATGGAAATATTATATAAATACGAAGTAGCTATAAGAAACGAATTTAGCAGTATGACAACAGAAGTAGAAGAACAAGATAAAGAAAAAATCATAAACCGAAATCTACTGACAAAATTAGCAATAAGTAACATGTGTTAAATAGATGAATATACATGTGCATTTAGAGAATACTATTATAAAGAAACATATAGCATAGAAGAAAGTAAAGAAATAAGAAAATTATATTTTTACAAAATTACCAGAACCTTTTAATTCAAAAAATAATAAAAAGTTGGAATGAAGCATGATTAACAGATACCTTAGGAACTAGAATGAAATTCTTACAACGATGGTTTATAGAACTATGTGAAAAATAAAAAGAAGAAATTAAAATGGAAAAAATATTGGTAAAAAACTTAGCATGTTGCAAAAATAAAACAGCACTCCAATTCGGTGGTACAGGCAGATACTATAAAAAGAAATATAATAAAAAATACAGATCAAAATATAAATATAAAAAACCAAAAATAAGATACTATGTTAAAAACTATAAAACTAAAAGACCATATAGACCAAAGAAAAAATTAACAGAATGTATTTGTTACAATTGTGGAAAATTAGGACATATAGCAAATAATTGTACATTACCTAAAAATCCAAAGAAAAGACAGATATCAAAAATACTAGTAGACAATGAAAAATATACACAAATAGAGTACGTAGATTATGAATTAGAAAGTGAAGATAGTATATATGAATTATCAGAAAACGAAATAGACGAAATGGAAAATAATTCAGTAATAGAATCAGATAATGAATGCTATATAAATGACTGAAACAGATATACAAATAATAACTAAAGATAAATATCAAGATGAAGAATCGGCAGAACAAAAAATAATATTTGATAATAATATATTTGAACAAATAAAAGGAAAAGAATTAGACCTAAGCGTAGAAAAAATATTCGAAATACCAACAATAAGAAATTGGTTTAAACGACAAAAAGAAGAATATTATGTAGTAAGTCAAAGAGAACATATCATAAAATGCAAATACACCAAAGAAAAGGCTAAAATACCAATAATAAACAAACGAATAATCAATAAAGAAATACAGGATATTAAGGCTTAAAAATCCAATTAAATATGTACATTTGGGAGGAACAAAAATATTAATAAAAACATGTTTTAGAGAAGGAATAAGCACACTCATAGAAATATACTAAGCAGATGATAGGATCATACAACCTATAGAAAAAAGTATAATAAGTGCAGTAAAAGGTAACCTCATATACCAAAAATTTAAATTCATAATAAGTGTTAACTACTCAGTAACAATAAATTACAGACATATAGATAAATCACTAGTATTATATTGGAAAATGTCAGGGATAGAACTAGCCCCAAGAAGTAAAATATTTACAGTTAGATGTAAAAACTTGTATGTTTTAACAACAAAACATAAGATAACAGCTAAAAATAAAATAAAAAAAATAAAAATAGAAAATCAATTTGACAGAATAGTTACAGTCATAGATAATAATGACTATAGTTATAATGAGATTGACATAGAAGAAGATTTAGAAATAGTAAAAGAAAGATTAAGCACATCAAAAATGAAATAATCATTGGAGGAGTACCAGGGAGATAAATTATCACTTTAGGAATATAATAATTAGAACAAGTAAAACCATATAATTTAGAAGACAAACAGTTAACAATAAATTATAATAATAAGAATATAATAATAAAAAGAACTTACTTATGATAAAAAACATGAAAATATATATACTTGCAAAAATAAAAATAGAATGATATTATAACAGATATTATACACCAATGATAGACACAGGAGCAGAAGCTAACATATGTAAATACAATTGTCATGACCTAAAAATGGACGTGATGGCACTCGTCTTAACCCTCCAAGACAAGTCAGCCTAAAACTCAACCATTACAATAAAATGCAGAAATTTTTATAATAAACTCAAAAATACCCCCAAAATCTGGTTGTCACGTGTACAAGCCTCTAAAGTATTACAACTGATTCAAAAGAAAAACATAAGTCTCAAATGACATTGTTTCTAGAATAGAACAAGATCATAATTAAAGAGAAAGATGGTCCGCTGAAATGATAAACAGCTACCTCCCAAACCTCCACAAGAAGCCTCAGACAAGAGAAGAGAAAATATCACAAAGGTCTGGGCTAGTAACCTACAAAAAAAATGTAGTAGCAAGGGGTGAGTACCAAATCACGCGGTACTCAGCAAGTAAACCTCTAAACACAAGCTAAGGGGATAGAATACGGGTACTCCTTACACCCCAACCAAACCTCCACAACTACAACATGCATAAAACCAGCCCAATCTAGTAGTTCACAATTCAAATAGCACATATCTCAACTACAACACTCTAACAATTACATATTCTCAACAACAAGCTCAATATTCACCAATCAAAGTTCCACAGAAAGACACTCACAAGATTAGCTAAACACAATATCAAGATCAATAATGATAAATATGTGTAATGAAATGGAATGCAATGTCAAGTATAGTGATGAATGTCTGACCTAGTGATACATACCTACTGTCTCTCAGTCCGGGATTGTCACACCCCAAATTCGGATGTGATGGCATGTGTCCATTTACCACCGGACACGTCAGCCTAACCCAACCACAACAATAGAGAAGTAGAAATACGAGAATAAAAGATAATAAATAAGCGGAAGACTTTAATTAAGACTCAACACTACCCAGAATTTGGTTGTCACATGTACAAACCTCTAAATACAGAATTCGAATAAAAATATACAAGTCTCAGAGTATAGTTCTCGAATAGAACAAAACTGAAAGTAAAGATAACTCAAGGGCAC
>NC_064288.1:17697639-17712656 GCF_019186545.1 Solanum stenotomum
AATGTCTGTATCAATCATAGCCTACTCATGCTCTTCTATCCCCTCAATATCAGTTATCACATGACTTATTCAACAAATTCAAGTCACATATAACACATTTAGCGCGTTTTATTCCCCATCTTTCATTTACAACCATTTCAATCAACAAATAAAACCCATCCTCAATCCCAATTACTCCCCAACACAATTAGAAAAGTAGTCATGCGTAGTCTAAGAGTTTTACAAAGTTTGGAAGCCACTTGCCTTAAAACGAACTCCAAAAGTTACTTGACTTGAGCCTTTCTTTTCCGAGTATAATCCGGATCATGATAATCTATTCAAACAATTATTCACAATCACAATTCGAGTCCAATGACACCAAAATAAAGAAATTTAGGGAAAAGGGCAAAACGGTCCAAAAGTCTTATACCGGAAAAAGATACCCAAATCTGGAAATCTTTGATGTAAAATGATCCTTAAAGTATTTGGAAGCTAATGGTGAAAACCAATTTGAAAACGGAGTTGAAATCAATTCACAAACTCAATTTGAAGGAAAATCCACGTTCTTGAAGAAGCCTAAAATATTCGGATCCGAAACCCCAACACAAAAATGAAATATCTCTTGAAAAACATCTTACCCATGCTTAGATAAGTTCAAATATGAAATTTCATCAAAAACGGAGTTAAGATCGACCTTGAAATTCTCAATTTATCAAACTTTAACTTTACCGGGAAAGTCTAAATTGTACGCGGTTAATATGATGAAAATAATCGATGAATCAATAATTTTTTGTTAAAATCAGTTTACCCATAACATAAGGATCGTAAATATACCTTTTTTTATCAAAAAAGGAGTCTAAATCGATAAAACCCCAATTTTTCCCAAGAGGTTTACGTATAGGGAAAAAAAACCATATAAAGAAATTGTGAGAAAATGTTGAATTGAAGATTGAATACTAACCCTCATATTAATTCAAGAAGAAACCCGTAAGAATCACTCCATTCCGATCTCTAGAACTCCCGATATGCTCAAAATACCAAATGAACATAGTCTGAGATTTTTATAACAGTACAAGGCTGTTATGCACCAGAAAAACAGCAGTTAATCTTTCACTAAAAAGGCTGTAATTTCCTCATACGATAGTGAAATGACCCGATTCTTTTTTGTAAATGTCTTAAATAATGATACGGACCTGTTCGTTCAATCGGAGCTCAATTTCATGCTCGTTTGCCCAATCAAATATCATTTATACTCTGTAAACAATTATTTCTTATTTGCGATAAAAGTCTAATCTCGGGTTAGCGAAAATGCACCAAAATTTGCAGATAAGTCCTATAATTCATGCTCAAAATTTCAAAACCTTCGGAATAATTTTTCGACCTTTAAAACTAATAATGAACCCTTTAGTTGCCACAATTTGCTGAAATAGTGTCAAAGCATCCAAGAAGCTTAAAAGCTCACCCAAAACTCATTTGGCACTTTCCGAACACAAACCAAATATGCTACTAGCTTGAAAATGACATTTTGGACTCAATGAAATCGTCGAAATTTGAATTCGAGGTCTCCTTGACCCGGTATCCGATAAGGCGTCAAGAAACTAACTTTAGGCTCAAAAACTCGAAACGCACTCGGGGCCTCTAAAATTCAACCAAGACTCATTCTAGACTTAGAATCACCCCCTGAATCCAACGGTGCCCTCGGAATTCCATTTTGAGCACCAGAACCTCATTTGTTGACCAAAGTCAACTCTTGATCAAAATTTCACAATTTTTGCAACTTAGGACCTCAAATCTTCGTTTTAACTCCAAATTCGACTCCATAAATTCTCATAGACCCATTTCGACATTCTAAAACTGCTGGAATCTACCGAAATCCGATTCGAGTCTCGAAACTCCAAATGACTCGAAATAACACTTTTAACCAAACTTTAACTCTTAAAAACTCAACTTTCCAAAAACTCAACTTTTCATCACTTTTCCTTCAAACCAACTTCGAAAATACAACAATTAGGACTCGGGGCAACTATCGGGAGGGGTAAAATGGTCATTTTATGAAAATTTCCAAAAATGATCTTTAGGGTCATTACATTATTCATCACTAAAAATCATGTTCGTCCTCGAACATAAAGTAGAAGAAGGCAAAAAAAATACTCGACGCTATCAACCCCGAGGTGAAATTTCCGAACTTAATAATTACTACTCGAAACGAACCCATTCTTAAACCTTATCCCAAAAATCCATATAAAGATTTTCAAATCAATCTTGACAACTTAACCCTCAAAGAGTTATTTCAAACCACCGACTAACTCAAAGACTGAATCTGAATCTAAGATCTTACAACCATAACGTATTTACCATGACAAACCCCTAATAATGTAATCACGAGAGAAATTTCGGAATCAATCACCACAGAAAAATCAAGGATGAACCTAAATCAGTCACCAAGCTCTCACAACACACAAACCATCACCGACTCTAGAAAAAATTCCATTCCCATTACCACATTTTCACAAGTCTGAGTCATACTAATTTGATGCATATCCATCGAGCACCCATCTTGGAATAATCACGCTTATCTAACCCACAGATAGAAATGATCAAGTATCCAACTGATGATCGACCCATCCAAGCATGTAAAACCTCTAAGGATGCCACCAAAACACTGAAGTAGGATCCGTAATTGTAGACAATTCCAGCAACGAAAGAACTAGGCCCACGGGTCACCTAAGCATTGAACCACACCTAGCTGAACCATGCATACAGGGGCAAGATAAATACCAAAATAGCCAAAAACTGTAGCCACATACGGTAGCCTCTTTATACCTTTCCAAAAGCAAGATGACACTTACAGAACTTCCGAAAACCTTCCACCACCCCAATACCACATCGAACCCACTATCTCTGAATCGGCCCACCCACACAAGTATTCTATTCTGCCAAGAGAGCATGAATCGGTCCATCCGATTTACCACTAGGCATCCACCCACAAAAGTAAAAACATGTCTGAACATAGACAAAGAATCATAATCCAAAACCATGTCTGAAATGAGGTAGGTGGTCACATAAGAATATACAAAACCGAAATTGAACAACCCAAGATATCCCTTCCACGATGTCCATAACACACCTTCCCATTCGTCTGACTTCATAATCAGCCAGTCCGGCCTCATAACAATCATAGACATACTCAATTTATCCATTTTCTCATACTCTTTACAATAATCCATTAAAGCCAACAATATCAGTACTACCAGAACATCATAGTCACACCGGCCAGTTACTTTACCCTCAAACGGCCACTAGTATCCAGTCATTCTTAGAAACACACCGTTGCTTCCAAAATTTTGAATTATGGTCCTTCCTCCTTCCATTGAAGCATTCTACGATCGATATGGGTCTCACCCAATTGCTAATAATCCAAGTTCTAAATGTCATAGTACCTTTTCATTGAGATAGAACTATTGAATCATGACCAATATCGATTACACACGATCATTTACTTACCCAGCTTCAACTATTATTCAAACCATCATATATCTCATGCCGAAACTTGAAGCAGTTCTTGGTCACTCCAATAATTTCGTATACTATGAGCGCACAACCTCTATTTACCATCAAAGATCTATGTAACACGTTACTACAGTTTGGATAATTCCATAAATAGAGTTATCAATCCAGTTCAAAATCCTCAATAACCATGTAGAGCTATAAGTCCTTCCGGTTGGACACTCGTAAGCCACCTACCATAAGCTGAACAATTCAAACCAATTCAAAAACTACAGAATTCCTCATACATCAACGTTTACCACCAACACCAATACCAAGTGTTCAGAAAGTAGCTGATAACACATCATACATTTGTGCTGAACCAGTCCACCTTGCATTGTCATATCTAACATAAAAGCAAAAATTTACACAATCTTCAACTTCCAACTAAGGATCTACACGTGATGTCTTATTCCTTCACATCTCTTAACTTATATCCATCGCGCAAGACTCTTGTTCTTCCCATAAATTATTTATCATTATAGTTTCTTGGCCAAACATCCACCGCATATTACCTTTAAACTTAAGTCAAACTTCTCAAATAAAACTTCATCGAACTCTTCTACAATCACAAGTATTTAACTGCTACAACTCAAACCATGCAAAAGTCCTTCCAATGACTAAAAAGTTGATACAACCAATAATCTCTTACCTTGCCAACCCACATCTTGACAAAACCAACCCGATTCCTTTTTAATCGTACCTTCTCGCTAAAATCCTTAATTGCCTTTACACGAGTATACTTGTTAAAACTTTCTTCATCCATGGCTTATTGTTGCCCATTTCTTTTGACTCATCATGAAGTCATTAGTTCCCAATATAATCATGACCACCCAAGGGTCGTACCTTGTCCTAGAAACAAGACAGGATCGATTCACTCGATCCACCACTATAACTTTCCTTATAATTAATGCTTAACTCAAGCGTTCATAGTAGCAACTACTTGATTTCTCAATCGAGAATGCAACATCAACCTTCTGACCCGATTAGGTGAAACAGCTGACAACTCAGATTTCTCCGCTTCCATATATCACTAGTACCACATCATGAACAACCGCTAAATCCACCACTAGAAGACATCAGATCCATTGAGAAGGTCGTACTCAAACAACATGTTCATTTACACTCATTAAATAGTTGCAAAACATTACCAAAGCACTTCAGTCTCCAGCTGAAAATGATATGCACAATTTCGTAAGCCCGATCGATGGCAGAAGCAACATGCCCATAACCCTAACCAAGATAACACGAGTACCGTCGTAGTCGTCGTACAATGACCCTGTAATGATATACACCCACACTATAAAACCACCGTAGAACTTCTGATTTTGGTTGGTGCAACTTCATCATCATAATATACTACGCAATCCATTCCCTTATGACGAACTTCACACACTGTAGTTTCAAAAGTCGTAGCACTCTCAACATAGTCATTCTCTTACTTACACCATTCTTCATTGTCTAGCCACTTCCGTCGTATAAGTCACACAAGCACTATTCTCGTTGTTGAATAAACGACCGAAGAAATAAGACATTCCTGAAGTCTCTCAATAAATGTTCATCTTCCAATACCATAAACTCAAAACACATCCCTTGGCCACAACCTTACTCACTTGTCTCGAAGATAATTCCATGTCTGATCACACTTCCTTTCCACAAGCCTATCACCTTTGCATCAAAACTAGATCTAACACTAAAATCACGCGATGACACCTAAACTCGCACCCACGCAGGACCAACCACGAGTCATTACAATGAGAGAGAGAACAGAGTGAAGTGATAAGAATTAGATCGGACCAAGGACGCACGATAGAGAATCAAGTGATCAAGATCTTTCCTAAAAGTCACCATAGCCTCTCGAAGATAAGTACAGACGTCTCCTTACCGATCCTCGAGACGCTACTTAGACTTGGATTGTACACGTGAGACCTATGAACCTGGGGCTCTGATACCATTTTGTCACACCCTAAATCTGGATGTGATGGCACGTGTCCATTTCCCACCAGACACGTCAGCCTAACCCAACCACAATAATAGAGAAGTAGAAATACGAGAATAAAAGATAATAAATAAGCGGAAGACTTTAATTAAGACTCAACACTACCCAGAATTTGGTTGTCACATGTACAAATCTCTAAATACAGAATTCGAATAAAAATATACAAGTCTCAGTGTATAGTTCTCGAATAGAACAAAACTGAAAGTAAAGATAACTCAAGGGCACGTCTGGAATGAACCGCTACCTCTCGAGTATGTCCCGAAGCTCAATGTGCTAAAGAAACTACTAAGCCGAATCTCAGAGAGAGCTGTCAACCTACATAATTGTGTAGAAGCAAGGGTGAGTACCGAAAACCACAGGTACTCGCAAGTAACTCTAAACTAAGCAAAACTAGCAGCTACAAACAACTCCTTTAAAACCCAACCGAACCACCGAAACTTCAATCTAGCAGCAAACCAACCAACCTATACTAAACAGATCATATTCAACAACCAAAACCAACAGTATATTCTCATCAACCTCAGATCAATAAATAAGAGCAAGTAGATCAAATTCCACATAAGAAGGGTATACCGATACAATCCACACATCACAGACAAAGATAAGGCAAATGCGATGCAAAATGCAATAATGATGTCATGTAGTCGTGATGCATGTCTGTCCTACGATACACATCTGTTGATGTAATCAGTCCGCGCTGAATACTCAAATCAGAACCCATGGGGGCCACACATGGACCATGTATCACCGCCGGAACCAGATCCCATCGGTATCCAAATCGCTAGCCGGAGATAGTCCATCTCATATATCTCTAGCCGGAGCTAGTCTCAACTGTGTCTCATATCCATCCATCCTCATATCAGTGTCTCAGAACTCATGCAACAGATAATTCACACATAGGATGAATAATGAATATGCACATGTCATCAATCACAATCATATCACGATCATATCATAGTATTACACATCATCTGTCTCAATCACAACCATATCACGACCACATCATAGTATTACACATCACCTGTCTCAATCACAACCATCACGACCACATCATAGTATTTACACATCACCTGTCTCAATCACAACCATATCACGACCACATCATAGTATTACACATCACCTATCTCAATCACAACCATATCACGACCACATCATAGTATTACACACCTTCTGTCTCAATATCAATGTCTGTATCAATCATAGCCTACTCATGCTCTTCTATCCCCTCAATATCAGTTATCACATGACTTATTCAACAAATTCAAGTCACATATAACACATTTAGCGCGTTTTATTCCCCATCTTTCATTTACAACCATTTCAATCAACAAATAAAACCCATCCTCAATCCCAATTACTCCCCAACACAATTAGGAAAGTAGTCATGCGTAGTCTAAGAGTTTTGCAAAGTTTGGAAGCCACTTCCTTAAAATGAACTCCAAAAGTTACTTGACTTGAGCCTTTCTTTTCCGAGTATAATCCGGATCACGATAATCTATTCAAACAATTATTCACAATCACAATTCGAGTCCAATGAAACCAAAATAAAGAAATTTAGGGAAAAAGGGCAAAATGGTCCAAAAGTCTCATACCGGAAAATAATACCCAAATCTGGAAATTTTTGATGTAAAATGATCCTTAAAGTATTTGGAAGCTAATGGTGTAAACCAATTTGAAAACGGAGTTGAAATCAATTCACAAACTCAATTTGAAGGAAAATCCACGTTCTTGAAGAAGCCTAAAATATTCTGATCCGAAACCCCGACTCGAAAATGAAATATCTCTTGAAAAACATCTTACCCATGCTTAGATAAGTTCAAATATGAAATTTCATCAAAAACGGAGTTAAGATCGACCTTGAAATTCTCAAACTTTAACTTTACCGGGAAAGTCCAAATTGTACGCAGTTAATATGATGAAAATAATCGATGAATCAATAATTTTTTGTTAAAATCAGTTTACCCATAACATAAGGATCGTAAATATACCTTTTTCATCAAAAAGGGAGTCCAAATCGATAAAACCCCAATTTTTCCCAAGAGGTTTACGGATAGGGAAAAAAACCCAGATATTATGAGAAAATGTAAAATTGAAGATTGAATACTAACCCTCATATTAATTCAAGAAGAAACTCGTAAGAATCACTCCATTCCGATCCCTAGAACTCCCGATATGCTCAAAATACCAAATGAACACAGTCTGAGATTTGTATAACAGTACAAGGTTGTTATGCACCAGAAAAACAGCAGTTAATCTTTCACTAAAAAGGCTGTAATTTCCTCATACGATAGTGAAATGACCCGATTCTTTTTTGTAAATGTCTTAAATAATGATACGGACCTGCTCGTTCAATTGGAGCTCAATTTCATGCTCGTTTGCCCAGTCAAATATCATTTCTACTCGGTAAATAATTATTTCTTATTTGCGATAAAAATCCAACCTCGGGTTAGCGAAAATGCACCAAAATTTGCAGATAAGTCCTATAATTCATGCTCAAAATTTCAAAACCTTCGGAATAATTTTTTGACCTTTAAAACTAATAATGAACCCTTTAGTTTCCACAATTTGTTGAAATAGTGTTAAAGCATCCAAGAAGCTTAATAGCTCACCCAAAACTCATTTGACACTTCACGAACACAAACCAAATATGCTACTAGTTTGAAAATGACATTTTGGACTCAATGAAATCATCGGAATTTGAATTCGAGGTCTCCTTGACCCGGTATCCGATAAGGCGTCAAGAAACTAACTTTAGGCTCAAAAACTCGAAACGCACTCGGGGCCTCTAAAATTCAACCAAGACTCATTTTAGACTTAGAATCACAACCTGAATCCAACGGTGCCCTCGGAATTTCATTTCGAGCACTGGAACCTCGTTTGTTGACCAAAATCAACTCTTGATCAAAATTTCACAATTTTTGCAACTTAGGACCTCAAATCTTCGTTTTAACTCCAAATTCGACTTCGTAAATTCTCATAGACCCGTTTCGACATTCTAAAACTGCTGGAATCGACAGAAATCCGATTCGAGTCTCGAAACTCCAAATGACTCGAAATAACACTTTTAACCAAACTTTTAACTCTTAAAAACTCAACTTTTCATCAATTTTCCTTCAAACCAACTTCGAAAATACAACAATTAGAACTCGGGGCAATTATCGAAAGGGGTAAAATGGTCATTTTATGAAAATTTTCAGAAATGACCTTTAGGGTCATTATATAGAGATACCAGAATTTTATGCCAGAAAGCGGATTATTGGAATAGCTACTATTCTAAACGAATTAACAACCAATTATTTAAATGGAAATTCAATATGGAGCTATTATGCAAGAGAGCAAATTATGATATATTCTAATTTTAGAGAAGTTAGAGAAGCAGCTATGAAAGAATTATGACAATGGATATTAAGCTTATTAAAACCAGAGCAACAACCAACTACAAGAGCAATACAAAAGAATTTTATTTCACTAGAGATAATGACAAAATATTGCAAGACTATTGGACACAGATACCCAGATCATCAATGTTCAAAATGCTATGGAGAAGATAATGTAATTCCAGTTGTCCAACTAGAATAAAGCCAACAAGATAAAAAGTAAATACTGACAAGATAAAAGAAAAATAAAGTTGCTTGTCTTATTGTAAAAGTAAGTTAGTAGATAGGAATATGTAAATTAGTGCAGACAAGTGTAAAGTGGTTGGTGTACATTATTAGTGGACAAATGTAAAGTGGTAGGTATGGTAGATGTACATTATTAGTGGACAAATGTAAAGTGGTAGGTATGGTAGGTGTACATTATTAGTGAACAAGTGTAAAGTGGTAGGTGTGCATTATTAAAGTAAAGTAGTATGCAGTAAATGTAAAGTAGAAATAGTATAGGACAGATGTAAAGTAAGTAAAGGCATCTCTACTTGTATAAATAGAGAGCCATTAGGCACATCTAAGGCAAGACTTTCTCGACGGAAAGCAAGCCTCTTTGTAAACAAAAATATTTCAATAAAATATCAAGTTTCCAATCTAAGATATGGATCAAAACACAACATAAATTACACTCATAGAAAAATAGGTATATCTATTTATGATTATGCGTATCTAAATCTATTGATTCCTGAATATCATAGCATGATAAAATAAGTTTATATTGGTTATTATATACTAGAATTATTTGAAGAATGTTTCTAGTTTGCTAACATGGAAAAAAAAGAGGAAAAACTTTCAGAACTATGTCATCCTAAGGTTGAAACCGTAGGCAAGGAAAGACGTGAGGGGAGTAAACAAAGTTGAGGCGCTGTTTAGGAAGAAAGTACCTTTGAATATACAGTGTTAGTAGTGACGAGAAAGCATGGTTGAAAATAATCTAGTTTATAGTAATCTAATATGAATAATATTTAATGTGCATATGATATGAGGGAATTATTGAATAAACAATGGAACATCAATATGGCTACTTACCTACATGATAAAATGATATTAACTTATGAAACATTGATTTTATATATTCTAAAAGATATAGAAATAATTGAATTAAGAAGAATAATATGGGATAAAATATTTAACTTTGAAGAACTAGAACTAGCGACCCAAACCTGGTATGAAATAGATGAAATAGATATAGACCTAGAACGAATTGATATTAGCGATCTAGAATTAGAATACTCAGACTAATGATAAACTACGAATACCTCCAATATTGGCAAACAACTATTGAAAATATAACCTTATTAGGAGACCTAATAAAAGAAAATATAAAAATATTTCAAGAACCCAAGATATACAATATATAGAATATATTCTAGAAAATATAAAAGATATAATCAGATTAATACCCTTGAAAAAAGAATATTATGATAAAGCCTTATATACCTAAAAACATGAAAGTTAAGAAAAATAAGAATTCATGAAAAAATATTATGATAAAGCCTTCTATACCTAATAGCTCTGATACCATTTTTCGAATGTGCGGAATTCATGGTAAAATGTAATAATACTTATTGTAATATTCTTCTAATAGTTGTCTTAATCTGACTATTTCTTTAATATTATTTGTGATGTATTCTAGATACAACATATCTTAGGTTCTTAGGTACATATGTAAATTATTTTCCATTAATTCTTCTAATAGTTTTATGTCTTTCATACCTTCTGTCCAATATTGTAAATATTCGTAGTTCATTTTAATCTTAATTTATTTCTAAATCATACCACTCTATTCTTTCGAGGTCTAAATCATGTAGGTCTATTTCATACCATTGTTGGTCTAATATATCTTCTGATTCGTTATCATTAAATATTTTTCCCATATGATTCTTCTTAATTCAATTAGCTCTATACCTCTAAGTATATATAGGATTAAAGTTTCATAGTTTTTTATTATTTCGTCATGCATGTATGTAGTCATGTTCGTTGTTATGCAGGTTTTTTTATTTTCAATTATACCTTCCTATCATATCCATAATTGATTAAATTCATATTAGATCATTATGAACTAAATTATCTGTTTATCATGTTCTCCTGTCACTACTAGCATCGTACTTTAGCAGATACTTCCTTCTTATCAACGCCTCAACTTTGTTTACTCCCCTAAACGATTTTCCTTGCTTACCGGTTTCAACATTAGGATGATATAGTATAGAAGTTTTCTCCCTGTTTCCAGTGTGCTAATAAACTAGAAATCATGATTCAAATAATTCTAATACATAATAACTAACATAAATTTATTCAATCATATATATGATATTCAGGAATATATGAAATTAGTTCTGCATATTTGTTGAACAATATACATTTGCCTCTTGCTTGTCTATGGTATCTGAGGGTTGCTCCATTATCTTTTAAGTATGAATATTTTAATATTTGAGAGAGTGTTTTATGGAAGCTTGCTTCGTTTAATGTAGGCTTGCCCCTTATGTTACATGTACATTCCTTTATATAGAAAGGAAATCCTATCCTATAGCTACTGCACTTATATTTATCTGCACACTACTTTAATAATGCACACCTACCACACCTACCACTTTACACTTGTCCATTCATAATGCACACCACTCCTACCTACCACTTTAATATGCACCTACTTTAATAATGCATACTACCCTACACTTGTTGACTAATTTACATAATTTATTCCTACTCTACTAACTTTCTTACAATAAGCCAAAAAACAATGTACCTAATAATTTACAATAATGCTCCTTTACATAGTACTATTTCTTTTTTGCTTTTTTGGCCAAATATGTCTTCTTTGCCTTATCTCTCTAGTTGTCTTTATCTTCTTTGTCCCTATCTTCTTTGTCTTCATATCTCTTTGACTTTATTCTAGCTGGACATCAAGAATCACATTGTCTTCTCCATTACATTTTGAACATATATGGTCAGGATATTTGTGTTCAATTAGTTTAAAATAGCTGGTTAATAGTTCCGAAGAAATAAATCATGCCTTTAATGCTCTTGTTGTAGGTCTTTCTTCTGGTTTTAATAACGATAAAATTCATTTCTGAACTTCATCCATATCTAATTTCCTTAGTTCCCTTGAGTTGGCATAAATCATTAATTGATCTCTGGAATAGTAACTCCATATAGCATTTCCATTCAAATAATTGTTGGCTAGTTCTTGTATTATAGTTGATATACCAATTATTCTTCTATTGACATAGAAATTGGGTATCTCAATTTTTGGTATTTCTGGTTGTTCTTCAATATCTTCCGGTATTATCATCTCTTTGGTCAGACCTATCTTTACAACTTGAATAAAAGGTATTATCTCCTCATGTAATATCTCTGTTGTTGCCGTATAGAATTTCACATAAAATAAATTTCTTTTGGTCACTCTTTTGTATATAATAAATGCTTTGTATAATTCTGGTATGCCACTTAGTTCTTCTCCATCATAAGTATATGCAATACTTATTAATCCATAATTATAACATGTTTTAACTAGGTTAGCATTGATTTTTGGTTGTGCAATTAGTTTATTCTATCCTTGTAATTTCTAGGTTATATAGTCTTGGTTTGGATCTTTTGTAGTGGTAAATCTGGGATTGAGGTTTAGGTAACTCTGTATTTTGTATATATTTTCGAGGTATGTCCTTGTGATGTGGTTATACACCTTTTTCTCATGTTGTAGGCTATCTGCATACGTTGAAGTTTATGGTTCTATGGTTAATGTGGTTTTTTGTTTTTTGTGTAAATGGCTTTTCAAATAATTGATTTAGATTTGTATTTCGTTGTTTTTCAATAACTGGTCTTCATGTACCTGCAGCTATATTTAGACAATCATTATTGGTTTTAAGGTGTTTCCCAACGTCACCTCTTAGCTCTGGATTTTTAAAGTCTTCCGATCGACTTAGCTCCGCATTTTTATAGTCATGTTGCTAACTTGTACTAGCTTTAGACTTCAGATTATCTTCATTAGTCTTTAGCTTTTGTATCTCATTGTCCATACTGTCCACTTTGATACAAAGTGTAGTAATGGCTTTGTGTATCTCTTCAATTGCATTTTCTTTCTCAGTTTGAGTAGCTTTGTCTTGATAAGTAATCTGCAATAACATTCTTGTCAGTTTTTATTACTTCAATAGTAAATGTAAAATTTAATATATTTAATATCAATCTTCTCATTTCTTTTGTAGTTACTGAATCCTGTATTTTTCTTGTTAGCCACCATTTTAATTATGTGTTATCTGTCCTTATAATAAATTTGTTATATACAATATATGGTTCAAATGATAGTAAACATTTATACTCTAAATATAATTCTTTTCTATTTATTTTCCATCTTATTTATGCATTAGTAAATGTTCCTGAATAATATCTACAATGATGTTCTATTTTTTCTTTATCATACCTGTATTTTAAGACTCCTCCAAAACTTTTTTCACTGGCGTCTGATTCTACTATATAAGTAAATTTTTTGTTTTCATCTAGAAAATATAGTTTAGGTAGGTTCTTGCATAATAGTTTTATTTTTTGTATTTGTGTTTGGTCTTTTTTATCAAACTGGTATTCTATGTCTTTCTTTAATTTTTGTTGTAATGGTTTTAAATTTTCTGTTAATTTTGGTATGTATTCTCTTACTTGATTTACTAGTCCTAAGAATGATTGTAATTTCTTTTTTGTGTCTAGTTGCTCATTTGAGTTAATTATTTTTTGTACTATATGTGTTTGCATTTTTATTCCATTTTTATCTATCTGTATTCCTAGGAATTCTATTTGGCTTTTCATTATGTCTGCTTTCTTTTTACTTAGGCTTATGTCTGAATATTCTATAATATGTATGAATTTTTCTAATAATCTTACGTGTTCATCTTGGATTTTAGAATATAGTAATATATCATCAATATATACTACACAATATTCTAGTTGTTTAAAGTAGTTATCCATAAAGTGTTGATATTTACCTGGGGCATTTTTATATCCAAATGGTAATACGTTCCATTCATAAAATTCTTGTAGTACTGTAAATGCTGTAAGTTTTTCAGATTCTTCTTCTAACTTTAAGTTGTAAATTCCTGATTTGCAGTCAAATTTACTAAAATAATTATATCCTTGTATTTGTCTTATCTTTAATATTTTTTTTGGAATTGGGTAATTATAAGTTTTAGTTTTTGCATTTAAATTTCTATAATCAATAACCATTCTACTTTTTCCTCTTTTTTGTTCACTATGTTTATTTACTATAAATGTTGGGCTTGTATGTTTACTAATGCTTTCTTGTATATATCATTTTTCTAGTAATTCACTTATATGTATCTTAAATTCGGTTAAATCATTAAAACTATACTTTAATGATTTTTGGGTAATTATACTATTATTATCAATTAGCTTAATTTTTACTTTTGTTTTATGTTTTTCCCATCCTTGTAATGGATCTTCACTATATAATAATTCTAACTTATCTTTGATTATTTTTACTATATCTATAGAGAATATAATTAATTCTATTTTAGGGTCTTCATCTTTTATATTTTCTAATTTTTGTGTAATTTTTTCACTTCCTTTTATCCATTCTGTTGTTTTTCGTCTGTTGTTATTCACTCTTTTTGCTCCTATTTTTTGTTTACATGGTGTTGTGAACCACCAGTGTGTTTTTTTTTTATATGTGGGTATAATTTTTCTAAAAATGGCATTTCTAATAGCATATCTTTTGTGGTCAAATCAAAGTTATATATTTCTTCTATAGTTAATATCTTATCCCATATTTGTATTTTTATATTTTTTGCCTTATATGTGATCATGCTTCCTTCATTATTAAATCATGTTACTACTATCGGTGTTTTTAATTTTTCTCATTTATCTTCTGATAAGCATTTGTATTTACATATGTTAGCTTCTGCTCCTGTGTCTATCATGGGTGTATAATATTTGTTGTAATATCCTTCTATTATTATTTTTGCAAGTATATATATTTTCATGTTTTTATTATAAGAAAGTTCTTTTTATTATTATCTTCTTATTCTTATAATTTATTGTTAACTGTTTGTCTTCTAAATTATATG